>NC_092697.1:13061083-13325892 GCF_964275005.1 Diadema setosum
CTTACAATTCTAATCAAGATATAGTGACGGCCTTATAGATAACGATTTATACCAACAAACTGAGGACTTGAAAAAATACTCTAAATTAGTACGAGCGAGTGAGCCGAAATTTGTATATTTCCGCGTCATCATTACGTTTTGTTGTTATCTTGTTTGATTCGGGTTTTTTGCGCCCCTCCCCCCGTATGTTCGATACCGTTGGCGCCTTCTTTTGATCCAATTGGCGATCGCTTCAGAACGAAAGAAATGACATGTGTGAACACAATGACACTTTCATTTTGTCATCATCACGTTTTGTTCTTATCTTATTTTTTATATACATTTTGGCGAGGGAGCGCAGCGAGCGAGTCGAAAATTTTTGTATTTCAGATCACAGAACATGGAATTTTTGTGTGAACGCAATAAACATTGTCATTTTGTCCGCGTCATCATCATGTCTTGTTTTTATCTTGTTTGATTTGGTTTTCTGCCCCCCCCCCCCCACCATTCTCCCTCCCCCCTTCCGGGCGAGGTTTTTGTTTTGTTTTGTTTTGTTTTTTTCCTTCTTCTTCTCCTTTTCTTTTTTTCTTCTTCTTCTTCGTTTTTTTTTTCCTTTTTTTTTTCTTCTTCGTTTTTTTTTCTTCTTTTGCGCCCCCAAGGAGTGGCGCCCGGGGCACGTGCCCCCCTTGCCCCCCCCCCCCCCCCCAGATACGCCACTGCACGTGGGTGTCGGTCTCGTGGGATGACCCCGGACAATCACCCCCTAGACGATTATACTATATTACAGCCACACTCTAGGACATCTACCACACCCAGCTTACTACCCTCAAGGATGATTACCCCCAGCTACCTCCCTCCAATCAAGTACCCCAGCGAATTACCTACGGATGACTACCCCCAATTTGCTCTATTGAAAGATAACTAGTATTAACCCCAATCGAAATATCTAGTAATCGCTTACACTTCGAGTGACAAAGTCCGGCTAGGATGGTAAAAAGAGGGGAGGGGCTGAATGTGATTATTCACCAAGCTTTTTCTTTGAGCTTTTTTAGGAGTGTTTTAAGTTCTGTCATTGGCAGAGAGAAAGGTAGTTCAAAAACTCTCCAACTTCATGAAAGCCTGCTACATAAGCAGGTAAATTGCCTGTTCAGGATTTAGGGAATCTCAGAGGCAGGACAGGTCTCTAGAAAAAAAAAATCGCAAAAGAGGGTTTCAGAACTTTTGCCACCATAATAGGGATGCTTTTGATTTAAGTAATGATCATAATTGTATACTGCAGATATTACTGAGTGCGTGTATGTGTGTGTATGCGTGGAGGAGGGAGGGTGGATTCCCTGGTGGATTTGACTGGTGCTGTACGGTACATGCATGGGCGTCAATCCATTTTCAAAATTTCCGACTTTGAGACGCTGATGGCAATAAAGTCCGCAGAGGCCCGCGTGGGTGTGCATTGTGTGTGTGTGTGTGTGCGTGCGTGGTCTGTAAAATTAACGACCTTAATCTGGAAGGTCTCCCTATTCAATGTTATGAAAGTGAAACGTTTTTAAATTTGGGGATTATTGTGTATCTTGATGGATATCATCATGTATATCAATATGGGGAGCGAGCAAAACATAAAATGAAATAAGGTTTGTTATTCCGAAGGTTCGTTAATCCGAAAATGAGATAAGACCCTATTTCATTTTCGGATCAGCGGACCTTCGGAATAACGAACCCTATTTGATTTTCGGATAAACGAGCCTTTGGAATAGCGAACCTTCGGAATAACGCCATAAAAATGTTTGGATTAAGGAACCCTTTTTCATTTTCGGATCAACGAACCTCTAGAGATAGGGAATTTGTGTGTTTCGGATGAATGAACCTTCCGAATAACGAACCTTCGGAATAATGAACATCACTCACTCATACACAGAATGCATAATAACGCGGTGAAGTAGTCACGCTCTCACGTCCAACTGGACCCCATGGAATGCCAGTCAGTGTAGCTGAATATGGGCCATCCAGCCATCTTCTCAGATGGAGAATGAAATAAACACTTGATTAATGTTCAGCATAAGTGTTCAGTAACTTATCAAAATGATATATCTATGTATGTACTAGGTGTTTCAAAAAACATTTCCCACTTTTGATTCTTAATAATTCATAAACTATATATCAGATAACACTGTCATTGATATGAGTGATAGCTGAATACTGTACAATTTGGTTGAAGGTGGTTTAAATATGAAAGCATAAATCAGTTTCATGAAATCCATGATTAATTTCACAGTTAGGTTCCAGATTTTTCTCTATTTTCAACCCTCTGTACAAAATTTCACTTTGCACAGGGGTTAATGGGTGTGTATGGGAGTGTGTGGTTAACACCTGACAATGGTCCTGAACAATGGCCAGGGTTTGAATGCTTCATTATTTATTCATGAGAAATTCCACTGTCACAACTAGTCTTTATTCAGGCTCTGGCAGTATCTGTGTAAAGTCAAACACCTGCCGATACTGTCTTTGAGTCACGACAGTCCTCTCCCTACTCCTGAAAAACGAAACTACAATGAATACCTTCTGTTCTATTGTAAACATGGTGACATGAAGAAAAGAAAATCAATTAGAGTATACACTCTTGTGTATATGGAGCCTTAAATAAATCTACTGTGAAACAAATCGCCCCAATGATAAATGCTGCTGTACTCTTTACCAAAAATGATCTCTTTTTATCGAAAAAGCGAAAATTTGTCAGACTATTTAATTAGTATACATAGACAGTTGTATAAAAATGAGGAACTTTAGATCATTAAATGCTTAATTGTATCCTAAATTTAGTGATATGTGAAGCAAAATTTGAAAATGATTGCCAGCTGGAAAAATGTGGTGTTTAACATGTGCTTACTTTTTCCATGTGCATGCATTTTACCCTTTACCGAGCATGAATTCAGACTAGCAGTGCCCAGGGCAACCAACATGAATTACTAGCCGGGTTCACACGTACATCAGTTAGCGGGATACAAATCTCGAGATTTGCATCGCGATCGTCATCCCGAGTTTTTTGCACGTGTGGACAGAAAAAACCCCGAAAATTAGCGGGATAAGCATCGCGATGCTAATCCCAAGAAATCTTGCGCTGGTTCATCAATTAGCGGGATAATTGGCCCCGCGCTGGTACGTGTGAACGGTCGGGATTAGAATCTCGAGTTTTTACATCCCATCATGCAATGCGCACATCACAACAGCGAGGCCTCTGCGAGGAGGTCCTTCACCTCTTTGGACAATGACAATGGTTTTTGACAATGACAATGGTTTTTTTATTTTCTCATGTCACCCAACGTCAGGGTATTGAAGAAAATCAAAAATAAACACCGTAACAGATAAAATCAGTTAATTAATACATTAATACATTGTAAATTACATATATATACAGAAAATTGCATATTTACAAAATATACAAAATATACAGAATGGTGCAGGACCCAGAAGAGAGAAAGAGAGTGAGAGAGAGAGAGAGAGAGAGAGAAGGAAAGAGAGAAGGAAGACAAACAAAACAGTTAAAAAAAAAGCAGGGCAACAATAACGCATATAAAAGCAATTTCAATAATATAAAACTAAACATTGTAAAAAGCTATATTTACATGAAAAAAATACAAATAATGATATTGATAATTATTATTTCTTATGGAGCTTCATTATTTCCTTACAAAATTTAGCTAAATTTATCAACTCACTACGATTTTGGGAATTAAATAACTGAGACATCTTTAAAGTGTTTGGTCTTATTCTATAATAGGATTTAATGAATTTATTCCTGGCATTATTCAATGTATGACACTCAAATAAATAGTGAAATTCATCCCCTAATCTATTAGAATTACATAAATTACACAATCGATCACAATGTTCAATACCAGCATACCTACCCGTTACAATTGGTAATCTGTGGTTGGCGCAGCGAAATTTGGAAAGAAGTTGTCTGAAAATGTAAGGGATTTTTAACAAATATGGATCTAAACATAAATTCGTTTTATAGATTCTGTAATTCGTACAACATGAACTGTTACTTATCTTAGACTGCCAATTCTGTACAAATTCGTCTCTTAATCTAAGTTTTATCGAACACCTAAACCACGAAGAACTTACGTTTTCCAAGTTATTCCTAACAAAAGACATTCCTAACTCATTTAGTGTATCATAAACTTTCAACAACCATGGTGATGAATATATCTTATAATTATGCAAAAGTGATATGATATTACATACAATAGATGAATATTTTCTTTCTTTTCCTGTAATAATCTTTAACCAAAAATTAAGCATTCTTTCTTTAACAGTACAGGCTATTTCAAGCCTTCCTAGTTCTCCCAGAGCCATGCTATTCATAGTATTTTTTGTTAGTCTCAGTAAATGTTTGCAGTATTGATAATGTAGACTCTCTGTGAGTGCTAAATTCTCATATCCCCAAACTTCACTACCATAAATAAGAATGGGTACAACAAGCCGGTCAAACAATTCTAATTGGATATCTATTGGAAGCCGCATCTTTCGAGACTTAACCATTAGACTATACATTGCTCGTTTCGCTTTATCAACTTGTTTAGTTTGGGCCTTTTTAAAATCATTTTTATAATTAAACACCACTCCAAGGTAAGTATACTCATCTACAACCTCTAAAACATTCTCATTAAACATAAAGGGCTTGAATTTTCTAACTTTTCCTCTTGAGAAAATCATTACTTTTGTTTTACTGACATTAACTTGTAGTAACCATAATTTGCAGTAATCACTTACAGCATTGAGTGCAGATTGCAATTCGTTCTCACTAGTAGCTAGGATTAAAGTATCATCAGCATACATCAATGAGAAGAGTCTTAAAAATACATCTATTCCTTTATCATGTAATACGGTCAACAAATCATTAGGCAAAAAATCAACACCATTATATGCGGAACTTACATAATCTTGAAAATCATTTATATACAATGCAAATAGCTCTTTTCCGACCGACAGAGAAAAAATGGAGTTCCTAGAGCAATAACAACAGCGCGCGAACCACACCAATGACGCGTAAAAGACAATGGACAAAGGTAAGTGCGCGCAGGCAGCGATAGAGAAGGGCACTGTGTGACCCAGTTTGCAGGCTTTGCTGTTATCTCTATCGGCAATTAGCGGGATAATTCGGTACGTGTGGACGCTCGCCAAATTAGCGGGATACCGATCGCGATCGCTATCCCGCTAATTTGGTACGTGTGGACGCTCGCAAAAAAACTCGGGATGAGCATCGCGATCGTCATCCCGCTAATTTGTACGTGTGAACCCGGCTACTGATTAAGCATACATGTGCCAGGGAGCGCGAGACTGACGCCCAGTCAACAGGTGGTTCAGGCATGTCCATTGTTCAGGGCCATTGTCAGCACACACTCACACACACATCATTGGTTTCTGTGTAAAGTTTATTTTAGTACAGAGGGTTAAAATTTGACCAAAATCTGAAACCTTACTTCAAAATCAATCTTAGATTTAATAAAACTGATTTATGCTTTCACATTCAAATTACCTCCAACAAAATTGTACACTATTCAGCTATTACTCATATCAATGACAGTTTTATCGGATGAACAGTTTCAGAATTACTAATGATCAAAAGTGGAAAATGTTTTTTGAAACACCTAGTATAATCATAACTATTTATCATTCTATTTTCTTCTTTTTTCAGTCGAAGTTCATATAGAGCTAAATCTCGGAAGCCATGTCTCAACTTCAATGCCAGTAGTGGAGAGTATCATTTTCATTCCAGCTCTAGGAACTCCATTTTTTCTCTGTCGGTCGGAAAAGAGTCATTTTGCACTTCATTTGATCTAACTACAAAGAGTAAGTCACCTTTAGCATTTGCTTTTCGTTATGCTTTTTGTTTCTGTTTGCTGGTAATAATTCAGACAGAGGTGTTTGATGTCACATCATTAATCTTTTAAAGGACATTAGTCAGCGCAATTGGCACATTACTGATACGACATTGCTCTGACCACATCTTGAAACCATAAAGTAAGATATCCATTCTCAGACATATTATAATGGGACTATTTTACAGGTAAGCCTAGTGATGGTACAGGATTTGTATTTATGTTTGTTAGTATGAAGCAGACGGTTTTAAGGAAATGAAATGCTGATTTACCTTTTAAAGGAAATTTTGAGAATTTCTTAATGAATCCCTCAGATTTTTTTACAGCTTCTATTTATTCATTTTTATTTATTTGCTATCTAAGTGATCACTCGAGGCCCATAATCAAGTCGATTTGTTTAATATTTTACTTATATAAAAATTATTATTTTTAATCAAGATTAAGCACTCTAGATTATATTTTGACATGTTTTAATGTTGGAATATGAAAATAAGGGAATAAGAAGAAAGTCAAAATGCTTTAACATGTATACTGTTGCATTATTTTTTGATGAAAAAAGTTAAGAAAGTTTATCTCTAGACTGTGGAGACTACCCATTGGAACTGACTGTTTCATAAGCCGCATTCACACATGAGTAAATGATTCTTGCATTGTGATGCGAAAATTCAATTCGTTTATCAGTATTCGCGCCGGATTCGCAGGACAAGACAAATTATCGTGTGAGTTTAAAAAAAAAAATGACAGTGATCGAAACATGCCCCCAGGCATCTGATTGTGTAGCATTTTGCCAAGACCCTCTCGCTGTATGATGGCTATGACGAGCCGAGCGCGCCAGGCGCGACAGCGCGAGGCTGTCCAGCTCAGCGTTGGCCCCCCATTCGCTCACCACCATACAGCGAGAGGGCCTTGGCAAAAGGCTGCCAAGTGTGCAGAGTCCTTCAAAGGGTTGTCTATGACAGGGTGGTTGCTGGTTGTTGGACTCTCGTTGTTTTTCCATTTTTGTGGCTAAATGGATTCATGATTATGGATAGAATCACTCAGAGGTAAGCAATCATTCTCGGCTTCATTTGCACCCCATCTTGCACAACTAACGATTTTAGTATAGACCTATTAGAGCTAGTATTAGTATAGATTTACACATAGATTTTGAATCTCCCGCCCTTTCTATTGAGTAGCGCCAATATGGCCGCCGCAAACCCCCCGGATCCATTTATGGTTTCGGAAGTGGGTACTGCGACACCTGATGACGAATTTCAAACTGTTGTGTCTGACAGACAAGGCCGTCGGGAAAAGAGGAAAATACGCGAAGGAAGTGTTGATGTTGAGGACCTTGCGACAAGAGTAGACTCCTCTTCGGAGGATGACCATTACGATAAATCTATGAATGGTAATGAAAAGTTTGGTACCCCCCGATCTAAACCACCTGATCTGAGATTGTACATATGTCCAATAGACAAGAAAAGGTCCCTAAAAAACACAAGCTTGGCTACGGTAGCCAAAGCCATCCATACTTGCTGTGGATCTCCACCAGAGTTTGTTAAGTCTACGCGAAATGGCATTATGGTGAAATGTAGAAACGAGAAACAGTACAGAAAACTGATGGAACTTCAATCTATTGGTACAATGCCAGTAAAGGTGCAAGATCAGATGTACACCGTTAAAGGAGTAATATCTGGGATCCCCACGGAAATGTCTAAGACAGAAATTCAGATGGAATAGAAAAAGCAAAAGGTGTCTCATGTGAAAAGAATAATGAGAAAGGAACAAAAGAAAAGTCAAAACAACTCGGGAAACGAGCAAATGAAGCTCACCCCGACACGCAGTGTCATACTATTTTTTGAAGCAACCACATTACCCCAAGACATTGATTTGTTCTTCCAGAAATTCCAGGTCAAACAATACATACCCCCTGTACTCAGGTGCTTCCACTGTCAAAGGTTTGGGCAAAGAGATACAAAAATTGAAAGTAATGAACAACTTAACCTACGCACAGGCCACTCGCAAATGGCAAGAACATGAGCAAAGGCCGAATTTTGCAGGAGAGACACGACCCATACCTCAGCCTGCAGTGAAAGAAACTAATGCCCCAGTCACATAGACATCCCGGATCACCCCGGACCACCCCGGATCTGATCCGGGGAGAGATCCGTGTTGACGCCGGGAGGCCAACACGGCAACTTTTGGAGGTCAAAAACATCCGGCGTCATCCGGGGATTGCCGTGTTGGCAGAGCAATCCGGGGTGGTCCGTGTGGCTGCCGTGTAGCTGCCGTGTTGATCCGTGTAGATGCCGTGTTTGTCCGTGTAGACTCCGCGCTCTTTCGGCCTTGATCCGTGTAGCTGCCGTGTTGATACCGTGTGTACAGTCATACCAAAATCCCGGATCTCCCCGGATCTCCCCGGACGTCCCCGGATCACCGCGTAGATCCTTGAGCATCCGTGTTTATATGTGACTGGGGCATAAAGAGTTTCCTGAAGAAATGAAGCATGGTACCCCTCGGGCAAGCCAACCCGTGAGCCATACCCCACATTCAGCTGAAGTGAACAATCCCCCATCAAAAGCTACACGGTCTTTTTCGTTGATTCCCAACCAAAGCAAAAACCAAGCTCAGCCCCTGCAAAACATGCAAAAGCTACCCTCAGAAAGAGAGGGACCTGCGAAAAACAGGTTGGGTGTAAACTTTGAAGCTCAGGCTACAGACAATGAGCTGATCAACTTCATTGTTATTTTGATCATGAATCTCATGAAAGACAAATCAGAGGATGAAATTCGTCTCCTGATAAATGCAGCAGCCGGTAAACTTCTCGGACAAGACAGCTATGATGTTGGGGAAACTTGCTAGTTTATTATGTCGGTCTTCCTCGTTCTCCAATGGAATGCTCAGGGAATGAGTGGACACGGACAAGAATTGATACAATTTTTAAGTACAAATAAATCTGATATTGTACATTTGATATGTGTACGGGAGACATGGTTTAATGATGATAATGTTTTGCAGATTCCAAATTATACTTGTTTGTTTAAGAATAGAACAACACAAAGTAGAGGAGGGTGTTATTTCTATGTACATGATTCTGTATATTACGGTTCAAAACAATGATAGTCTACTGAATGAAAAATGCAGGCGTGACTCATGTACTCATGGTGATCATGGTATATCAGCAACTGAAGTGTTCAATGCTATAAAAAAGCTGAATAAGTCTAAGAAAGACGATATTACTGGAGTAATGTCAGATCATTTTATTTATGGTAGCAATGCTGTAAGTGGATATGTTGCTTTGTTGTTTACCGCAATGATTAGACATGGGTATACACCTGAAAATATGCTTAGAAACACAATGGTCCCTATTCCAAAGGGAAGATGGGCAAATCTTGGAAACTCATGTAATTTTCGTGCAATAATTTTGAGTAGTATAATTGGAAAAATCTTAGAATTAGTTATTATGAATAGAGAACTAGATCATTTATGCACAAGTGATCTACAGTTTGGGTTTAAAGAGGGGATATCTACGACAATGTGCACAAGTATGGTTAGAGAAACAGTTTCATATTTTCTCCATGATAAGAGCAATGTTTATGGTCTTGTGTTGGATGCCAGCAAAGCTTTTGATAGAGTCAACTTTGTCAGATTATTTGAAATTATGTTATGCAAAGGGGTGTGTCCAATGTTTTGCAAGCTGTTGCTAAATATGTACTTAGATCAGAAGATCAGACTCAGATGGAATGGAGTTTATTCTGATTTTTTCACGGTTTCAAATGGAGTTAAACAAGGTGGTATATTGTCTCCATGTATGTTCTGTCTCTATATTGATGGGCTTCTGCATCAGCTGCAGGCACTTGGTGAAGGATGTTACATGGGTCAAATGTTTAGTGGCGTTTTCTCATATGCTGATGATTTGATCATTTTATCCCCAAATGTGTCAGCTCTGAAGGAAATGATTACTATCTGTCAAAAATATGCTTCTCAATTTGATTTGATGTTTAATAGTGACAAAAGTCAGCTTATTATATTCAAATGTGATGGAAAAGAAGTTGTAGATCCAAGGATAACAATTAACGGAGAGTATGTGAAAGTTGTAGACAGTATATGTCATCTTGGTCATATTATTACAAATGATATTTTGCATGCTGATTTGTCTAAAATTAATGGTGATTTTAACCGTCAGTGTAATATTTTACTGAGTAATTTTAGATATGCCAAGTGTGAAGTACGTAATGTTTTGTTTCAAAAATTTTGTTGTAGCTTTTATGGCTCTCAGTTATGTCCATTATATGACTCCTCTTTAGATGCGTTATATAGACACTGGAGAACTGCTGTTCGAAGAGTATGGAAAATTCCATGGCAGACACATAATGCATTCTTGCCTTTTTTATCAGCAATGATGAGCCCTGACTTATGGTTCCATAGAAGGTGTTTGAATTTTATAACAAAATCTTTAAACACAAAGAATCAGATTGTTTCTTATATAACAGGAATGAGTAGATTTGGAGCATATTCTGTACTAGGTGGTAATTTGAGATTTTTGAATAGTAGGTATTTTTTAGACCAGTCAAAGATAAATGAAAGATGGAAGGCATTATGCGGTGAGATGGATGAAGCCATGAGGAATGCCGAGCAAATAAGGGAATTGATACATATGAGGGATTACAAAGAATTTTCTTTTTTAAACCCTCAAGAATGTAATGAGTTGATTTCGTATCTGTGTCTACATTAATGTGGCATAGTGTAGCTGGAATGAAATACTTTCAGGGAGAATGCAGTTTTTTTTACTGGCTACACTATTATACAGAACATAGAGTAAAAGATGCAATTTTTTTTTTTTTTTTTAATCATCATGACTGCTTCGGGGACAGTTGTTGAATTTTATACACATGTTGTGCTGCATGTACACATACATGGTGTAGTTATATACATGCACACTGTCATATTGCTGGTAGTCCATTTGCGGGAGTGTACGGGAGCGAGTGAATGCCAAATTGTGAATGCATTCGAATGTGCGTATACATTTGTAAGGGTGCATAGTAGAACATCGTACTTATTGAACAATGTGTGCATGTCTATGAGAGCATGCACGGGCGCACGTGCGCACTTGCGTGTACACATCATGTACTAGTTGTCAGAGAGTGAGGTACATTGTGCTGGATTGGGTGCGTAGTTTTTTAGCTGGGATACGGATGGGTGCTGTGCTCCACTCACTTCCCCGAACAGTCAGAGTGGGCACGGGTGAGGGAGGGTTGATGGGCAAAAATATGTGGATGTCTGTTGGATCTCCCTGAGGGCATTTTTAGACCTATGTGTGTGTCTGTTTAATTTTTTTTTTTCAATATTTCATTTCCGTATCCATGTCTACACATTGTATCTGCATGTTTTTAGGAATATTTTACTGTATATATATGTGCTTTGTAAGAAGCGAATAAAGAATATAATAATAATAAAGGCTGCGAGTCTGAAGCTGAATTGCAAGTGATTGATATTTTTGGGGGCAAGTTTTTCCTCACAGTAGTTAATTGTTATAACCCTTGCAGAGAGATATGCATTGAGGCTGTAGATTTATCTATAAGAAAAGCTAAAGATCCTGCAAAATTATTGATTGTAGGTGATTTTAATTCTCATAACCCCCTTTGGGGTAGTGATAAACTGGATAGAAATGGTAAATTGATTGAGGAATTTGTTTCACAAAATTATCTAGTCATATTAAATGACGGATCTGGCACGAGACTTGACCCCCATTCAGGAAAAATATCTTGTTTGGATCTGTCTCTGATTTCATCTCAGTTAGGAAGTAAGTGCACTTGGAATGTTAAGCCAGACAAACTAGGCAGTGATCAATTTCCTGTTTGTATCGAGTTGTGTGTGGGAGGAAAGTCTCTCCTCCGAGAAATGAGTAATGGAAGCAATAGTTGGAATTTTAAAAATATGGATTGGCAAAAATTTGCTCAATTGTGTGAGAATGTTATGAATATAGATAATATCAACGTGGATACAAAAATGTTTTATGAGATGTTTATGTCACACATTAGAGAGGTACTTGAAGATACAGTTGGAGTTAAAAGAAGAAAAAATAGACACCAAAAGTCACAGCCTTGGTGGACAAAAGAATGTTCTTTGAAAATTAAAGAAAGGAATAGATTGAAAAATAGACTCTCTAGGTGTTGGTCTGAGGAAAATTTGTACAGGTACAAAAAGAAGAAAGCAGAAACGCAGCGAACGATACGGCAGGCAAGAACGAGATTTTGGCAAGCCTTTTGTGCAAGTCTGAATCGATCCACGTCTGTTTCGGCGATGTGGAAATTCATTCATTCAAAGAGTATGAACGGTATTCTTCGGAATAAAACCCATAGCATGTCTGTGTTATATGTGGGTGAAAGTATTATTGTTGATGATAAAGACAAAGCAAATGAATTTGCCAGATATTTGAAGTATACAGGGAAAGGGAATACAAAAAGTAATATCTATAAAGAGATAAAGGAAGAATTTGATGTGATCCAGGTTCAGGATATGGAAGGCTTGCAACTGGCCTTAAACGAGCCTTTTGTGATGAGTGAATTGGAAAGAGTTCTGCAAGAAAAAAAAAAGCTTCAGCACCGGGAGAAGATAAGACAGGATATGAAGTGTATAAAAATTTACCAGAGTCAAAAAAGGAGATATTACTGAAATTGTACAACCAAATATGGGATACTGGAGATATTCCAGAATCGTGCAAACACTCGATTTTGATTCCTCTGCCCAAGCAGGGTAAGGACCCGCACCATTTGTGCTCTTACCGCCCAATAGCGTTGACATCATGTTTCATGAAAATAATGGAAACGCTGGTGAAAAACAGATTGCAATATTTTATAGAAAAACACGATCTGCTCGCAAATTTTCAACACGACTTTAGAAAAGGCCGTTGCACTCTTGATATTATCGTACATTTGGAAAATGAAATAATGAAGAATTTAGAAACTGGTGTGAAGTCCCAAGCAGTGTTCATTGACCTGGAGAAGGCGTATGATACACTCTGGACAAAAGGACTCATAGTAAAACTCAGTCATTTGGGTTTAAGAGGAAATATTTTACAATTTATAAAGAACTTTCTATTATATCGTACTTGCCAGGTCAAAATAGGAAATGAGAAATCTGATATTTTTCATATGGAAAATGGTCTCCCGCAGGGCAGTATTTTGAGCCCAATATTGTTTAATCTAATGATTTCTGATGTACCTGTAAGCAGAACGAATAATGTTTATAATTTGTTATATGCAGATGATTGCGTTATCTGGACATCAGGAAATGATATTAGAGAAATGACTGTTCAAATTCAAATATACTTACACGTTTTGAATGAATGGTTCACTTCACGGGGACTGAAAATATCACCGTTGAAGACCACTTCTGTTCTTTTCTCTCGTGGAAACAAAGATGAGCGCGTTCGTCTATTGTTTGAGAAAAATGAGCTGAAATTTGCTCCTCAGTATAGATATTTAGGAGTGATATTTGATATAGGAGGATGACTTGGAGACCACACTTGCAAGACGTAGTTCTGCGATGTAAGAAAAGGTTGAATATACTGATAGTTTTAGCTCATACAAATTTTTGTCAAAGCATACAAGAATTGTTAGGCGTATACAGATCTTTAATACGCTCCATAATAGATTATGCTTGTGAGGCTTATGATTCTGCTACTATGAGTGTCAAGAATGTTTTAAACTCCATACAATATCAGGCTTTAATTATTCGTGCAAACGCAAAAAAGGGACAGCCCTAAGGACCCTCCAAGTGGAATTCGGAGAAATGCCCCTAGAGTTACGTCGAGAGATGCTCTCGGCTAGACTGAAAGCACGTATTGAGAATACTCCCAATTATCCTATGAAAGAAGGGCTTAAAAATTGTTGGCAATTTGACTTTTGTAAAAACACTGCTTCAAAAGAACCTTTCGGACAAAGGACTCAAAACTCATTTGAATTTTTAGATCCACATGTTGAATTGTGTGCAAAACCTCCCAACATGCCTTTCTGGATGTGGAAACCTCCGTGTGTATCGACACAATTAAAAGAGTAAAACAGGCCTCCTTAGAAGTGATGTATACCAAATGGCAAAACTGTTTACATGTATATACAGATGGCTCCAAATCACCTGAAGGCAAGGTAGCCTCTTCATTTTATGTGCCAGTGTATAACTATGTTCAGATTAAAAGAATGCAGAACCAAACATCTGTTTATAGAGCCGAATTGGCGGCTATCACGCTAGCTTTGTATTGGATTGATCAATTACCAGCACTTCAAACAGGAGTAGTTATTTTTAGTGACTCACTCAGTGCCCTTCAAGGCATTCGATCTCAAAGAGAAGAAAGTTTTGTTACAGAAATATTAAGTTTCTGCACTAATCTATATTTCAAGGGAATATTTGTAAGTTTGGAATGGATTCCTGGACACTGTAGAATAACAGGGAACGAAGTGGCAGATCAAAGCAGCAAAAAAGGCTTTACAAAATGTTTCCATACAAGTGAATAACAAGTTGAATAAATATGAATTCAATAAAAAACTGAAAAGGTGTTATATGACAAAATGGCAAATTAAATGGGATGAGACAAACTCCCCCCCCCCCCCGAAATATGTTCAACGAAAGGTTTCTCAGACCTATTTATGCACTTTGAATGACAGAAGAGCTGAGACGTACATCGCCTCAGGATTGGGAACTTAGGTTTAAATGACAATTTGTTTCAAATAAACCAACATGTGTCGGGTATGTGTGAATATTGTAACGTCCCAGAAACAGTTGATCATTTTCGTATGCTCTGCCCCAGATATATTATACCCAGAGCTATGATGTTAGCTGAAACAAAAATTCATGAGAACAGCATTCAAAGCTTACTAATTTCAACTAACCCAGTATACCAAAGAGCTCTTGTGTTATATGTTAAAAGATCACAACGATTTTAGATAAACTTTCATGCATGTTAGTGTACATAGTTTGCACTAACTGTGCCTCGAGGTATTCTGAAGAGGCAATTCATGCGCACCACAGCCCAGAGATTGCTTACTTTACTTTAAAAAAATGTATATGTGATTACTATATATATTTATATTTTATTAATATTGCTTGTTTGTTTTGTTTGGCTCTGAATCGGACCAATCGAGGTTCCTGTGCTGGTAAGTGGTAAGCATCGGACTCTACTGCCTGCATACCGGAGGGGCCTAGGCCGCTAATAACGGCTGAGAAGTCTGCTCGAGACAATGAGCCGGATTTGATTTGATTTGATTTATTTATGCTTAATTCCGTTACATCAGATAGGATCATGTACATGTCATTTATGACAAACAGTATATCAGCACATAGTTTTTAGTACAATTATACAAGACAAATACAAATATACTAGCTTATGGAACTTAAACAGAAGGGTCTCCAAAATAAGCCGAGGCTTGACGGTATGGAGACTATATGCTTACCTACTCTGAATAGAATAGGGAATAGAGAAAGAGAGAAATAGGGAAGGGTATAGGGGGAAAAGGGAAAGTTACAAAGTGTATGGGTACCACTCCAACTACTTTACAATGATAGTAATGATGATAAATACAGTATGATAATTATATTAAAGTTAACACGTTCAGTTGCCTTTGCCGGAGTAATGACCAAATATGCACTATGGAAATGATAATGTGTGAATACAAAATATCTTATACATAGTGTTATCTGACATTGAACAAAATATATTGTGTTTGTTTTATGTATGCAGTAATGGTAAGGCACATCGTACACATACATGCTCATATAATATACATGATGTACCTATCCTATACATACATATACATACTCTTATTCATAATATGGATAGATAAATAAATCGATATGTGTATGCACACATCCATGCATTATGTATCACGTACATATTCATATACATTTGATTATAATACAATAAAGGAATCAGAATGTTATCCTGGGGAATACTGCTTAAGGAGGTGAAGTTTTACAGCCTTCTTAAATGAATACATAGTGGTCATGTTTTTAATTTCGATGGGAAGGGAATTCCAAGTGTCAGGGCCGGAGTGTCTGATAGAATGATGCGCGAGTGCGGTTTGGGGGTTAAATAAATGTAAATTTGTGGATTGTCTGGTTGGATAAGAGTGAATCTCTGAATTTGACCGAAATATTATGTTAAATATTGGAGGCAAGAGGTTTGACTTGAGACAAAACATAAATACAGCTTTTTGGAGAAAATTTATATCATTTATCTTAAGGGATTTAAGCTGGAAAAACAATGGGTCGGTGTGATCTCGAGAGCGTGCTCGACTGCACACTTGTATTGCTTTTTTCTGTAGGAGAAGTATACGGTCTGTGTTACATTTGTGGGTTGCCCAGATAATGTTGCAATACGATATATATGGTAAGATTAAGGCATTATACAGGGTAAACAATACACGAGTTGGTAAAAAATACTGAAGCTTAGTTAACAGGCCAACGTTTCGGGATATAGGCAAAATGATGTGTTTTACATGATCATCCCATTTTAGGTTTTCATTTATATACACACCGAGAAATTTATTAAATATTTTCCTTTCAAGAGATATGCCATCAATATACAATTCATATTCTGGTAAATCAGCTTTTTTACATTTAAAATGAATGAAATTAGTTTTGCTTAAATTAAGTGCCAGTATATTACTTTTAAACCATGTAAATAATTTCGGTAATTCATTGTTCAAAATAGCAACTAGGTGGTTTAGGTCAGCATGTGAGTAAAACACATTTGTATCATCGGCAAATAATATATACTGTAACATAGATGATGGGTTTGAAATATCATTAATGTAAATTAAAAACAATAACGGCCCTAAGATCGAACCCTGGGGAACTCCACATGTTACAGGTAGTGTATTGGAGGATACTGAATCAAAGGAGACAAATTGTTTTCTACATAACAAATAGTTTTCAAACCATGTAAGTGCAGTACCCCGAACCCCGTAATGTCGTAGCTTATGTAATAATATTTTGTGGTCAAGAGTATCGAATGCCTTGCTCAGATCCATAAATATACCAATTACATGTTTGCGATCTGCCAAGGCACTCGATACTCTATCAAATATCTGCATTAACATTAATCGTGATCAGTAGAATGATTGGTTTGGAAACCGAATTGATCAGGATTGAAGAAATCATTCTGACACAAAAATCCATACAACCTATTATACACAATTCTCTCGAGTATTTTGGAGAAACTAGAGAGAATAGAAATGGGACGGTAATTAGTTACACACGTGGGATCATCTTTTTTATAAATCGGTATTACTTTAGCTATCTTGAAGGAACTTGGAAAAATACCAGAAGAAAGAGATAGATTAAAGACATGGACTAAGGGAGACAAAATACTACCTATAATCTGCTTATTAAAGTAAATTGGTGCTGATTTCATCATGACTGACAGAATAACTATTTTTAAAAGCACAGACAATTCTTAATATTTCAATAAAATCAGTTGGGTTTAAAAATAAGGATGAATCTATTTGGTTGTGGCAGAAAATCTGCGAAATCACAATTACTCTTATCGATTTTAGAGCCCTGTTGTGGACCGATATGCACAAAATATTCATTAAACATATTACTTATATCTACCGGATTACTTACAGTATTGCCATCTTTATAAAATACTTGAGAATCAGATGATGATTTACTCTTATTGAGAATTTCATTGATTATTTTCCATATAGTTGAACTTTTACCTTGAGCATTATCTATCTTTTTAGAAAAATACATTTCTTTAGACTGTTTGATAATGCTTGTTAATCTATTTCGATATGTCTTGTAATTGGAAACATTTTCAGGGCTAACTTGATGAAGACTTATTTTATACAAAATATTTCTTTTATTTATAGAATTCAAAATTCCTCTTGTTATCCAAGGTTTCATAGGTTTATTACGTTTTCTCCCTGCCTTGGTCTTAGGTATACTAATGTTGAAATATATCTCAAATTTAGCCCAGAATAACTGATATGTTTTTTCGGTATCGTCACAGGTTAAAACATCTTCCCAATCTTCATTCTGCAAATTTTCATTTAACCTAGCTATATTTTCAGTGGTGAATTTACGAGCATAAAATGATTGTCCATTTCTACGAGGAGGAGGGGAATCAATTATTACAAAGACAGGGATATGATCTGAGATTTCAGAATATACAAGACCTGAGTGAATATGACAATTGTGTACATTGATAAATATATTGTCTATAAGGGTAGACGAATTACCTACAATTCTTGTAGGTTTGTCGATGACTGGAAAACAGGCGTTCGAGTATACTACACTTTTGAAGTGATTGACATTGTTGTTATCCTGTTGCAGGTCTATATTGAAATCTCCCATTAAACATATAATTTTACTTTCTCTATTCAGATTATGTAATATATCATCAAAATCTTCTAAAAAACTATCAATACAATATTAGGGGGGCGATATATATTACATACAATTAAGTTTTTACTGTTGACCATGTCTATTTCTATACATAATAATTCTGCGGAATTATGAACAAATGAAAGGTCATTTCTGACCTTATAGGACAGAGACTTACATATGAACAGTTTGTTTGCAAAAACCGATAAGTCCATTTTTGAAGATTTTGAAGTATGGTCTCTGTAATAAAGTACAAAATAATACCTTTTAAATGATATATTGGTCACTACATATAAAGGTACACTTTTGAAGTTATGGTCAAAAGAAGCAAATATTTTCTTATTATTCTCTTTATTTTTCTTGACCTTTAATCGCAAATATCTCCATTTGGCATATATGGACTTATCGGTTTTTGCAAACAAACTCTTCATATATAAAAAGCAACACCACCACCACGACCGTCCTGTCTGTCACTGCGAACAAAATGATAATTAGGAATATTATATATGTCTGGGGATGTGGTGTTTAACCAAGTCTCAGTGATTCCTACTACTGAGAAAGAAAAAGACATATTTGTCAACAGATCAGTGACATTATCAAAGTTCTTACTTAAACTCCGGGCATTACAATGCAGTAAACCAAATTTGTCAGGAACATTTACAAAAGTACGATTGAACACATCCGGCAAATAATACTTACAATCTATGAGTGGTTGTACATTATTATCTAAGTCAGGTATCATTGTAAAGATAGATTCTGAAGTGTTAATGGCAAAAATATAAAAGGCAGTTTTAGTACATGAGACAAATCATCAGTATACTGATGGAGTAGTACATGTATATAATTATTATAGGGAGTTTTGACAATGATAGGCAAAGAATTAAAGGAAAAATAGCAAATTCTCAATATATCAGTGCATTCGCATAATACGATCTGAGTTTTGATAATGTAAGAGACAGGGGGTATAACATAATTGATACAATTGTTAGAGTATGTGTTGGATATAGGCTGATGACAATACCATCTAAGAGTTGAACTCGTATGGCGCTCCTCCTCTGCTTCTCCATCTACCTGCGTAGAAGCGTAGCCTGACCCCGGAGTCGTACAGCTGCTGTACGGTTGCAGACCACTCGCGCTTCTCTTTGAGGTCATCGGCTGTTAGGTCATCCGTCATGTAGTAGCGCTCGTTCGCTAGTTTCTCACGCTGAGCCTTCATGATTTCGATTTTCTGGCGATAAGACAGCGTTTTGAACAGGATGTGTCGTGGACGGTCTTTCGCGGGCATCCCGTCGCGATGCGCTCTTTTTCGACCCTGACGTTCATAGCGAATTTCTCCCGGGCTATTTTCTCAACCAAGGCGACGCAATCCTCCTCACCATTGGCGGATTCTGGTATCCCGATGACCCGGATGTTGTTTCTCCGCGAGAAGCGTTCGCTCTTGTTGATCTCCTGTTGTTGCTTGGCAACTTCTGACCTCAGAGCGCTGACCTCCTTCTCCATTGCCTGCATTCTCTTCTCCAGTTGAGAGTATACTTGGGTGACCCGCACCTCGTCATAGTTAATGTTTGCGCATATTTGAATCACATTTCGCCACTGAAATTCTTTGAAATCCAACTCACATACAGGAAAAATGCTGCAAATTCCAATGGAACCACAATTTCACTGATCGATATCGAAAATTTGCTGCTATCGTCGTCAAACGCGAACGATGCGAAAAAGTTGCGCGCTAAGGAAGGGGCCCGCAACTCGTCACCCGCGCTCCCATAGACAAAGCACGTAAAAGACGTGTGCGGGTGACCGTGATGCTCCCATAGACATACACGTAAAAGATGCGAGTGTGCGGGGACAGTTGTGATACTTATAACACGTATTCCGATTAAATTTCAGATTTTCGCGAAAAATCGTTCGGTTTTCACCACAGTTTGCTTGGTTGTGGTAGCCCTGCCAAGTTTCAAGCTTACTGAACACAGTCCCGGGCATAAATTTTTGTTTAGTGCGCTTAAAACAATTTTAAGCGGGGTGACGGTATTCGGGCCCCTGACGAGGTGCGGGCACCTCGCCATACTTCGCCTCCGCTTCAGGACTCGCCGGCTCTCATAGTCAATGGCTGATCCCAGCTGGAATTCCACCTGCTTGATGTTGTCGATCAAAGAAGACACTGCTCTTTGTATCATCTTTTCAAAGTTAGCTGTCGCGGCTTTGAAGTACCGGGCAATGCCAGCAGGTGTGGTTACGTCATCCTCATTGATGAATTGGAGTTCCGATGTATCCAACTGGGCTGCTGATGTCGATGGGGCTGCTGGAGCCTCAGCAGTTTTCCGGCGAGCACCTTGGCGGAGAGCCTCGGGTGAAGCTGAGGCCGAGGCCCAATGGTCTGTAGAAGATGGCGACCTAGGCGATTCGGGTTGCAGAGCGGCGGCGGTGTTTCCTGCCTTCTCTGGTCCAGAGTCGTCTTTCTTTGCTTTTCTCGCTAGCGGCTTCCTGATTGACTGGCTCATGATAGCAATGCGGTCGTCTTGAGAGGCCAGGATACTCAAATTTGTCAGATATAATGAATAATTTGCAAGAGACTTTGCTATGTACGTCCTATTCACTACTCCGACATTGCCGACTCGGATTGGCCAGAAGATATGATATTTTAAGCAGGCAAATAGACGTACCGACAGCTGACCAAGGATACTCATTACAATATTTTTTTTTGAAAAAAAATGATAAAAGGAAAAGAAATTTATAGATAAGTGTTTGGCGTAAATATTCTAAAGAGAATGGAAAACGCCACTAAACACAAAACAACAACAACCTTCCGTCTCGAACTGCATTAGGGTCCTATAGAATTTTTACCCACGCCGATGAAAATCGGCAGGGGGTTATGTGAAGGGTTCCGTATGTTTGCGCAAAATGTTCAGGGGATGTTTGGATAATGACAGGAAAGAATCGACTAGATTTTGGTGATAATCGCTTGACCCTTGCAAATTCTGTGTGACTTTGAAGTTTTAACGCCATGGTATAGTGACCACTCCGAAAATTTTCCGTTTCTCACTTTGCGATTTTCCGCTACCATACGAAAACATAACTCCCAAACGATCCGTCTTCGCTGCTCAAATGTTCGTAAGAATTCCGAAATTCACGTTTAGGCCTATTTGAGGGACTATGTCCTTCTGGATTTATGAAAGTTTGCTCTCCGTCGTCTCAAACTGGCCCGTATTTGGTGATTTTTCAAATCAAAATTGATCGTTTGGTTGTTGTTGTTTTTTTCATTGGTGGAGCATTATTTTGCTCGGTCCCAGTCACACTGCACGATATGCGCGCTCAATGTCAATGCGTGTTCAAGGCCGCTGAAAATGCATCGCGCTCTACCCTGTTGGTGCAAAATTGCATCGGGGACGTTGCGGCGTTCGTTGGTGACCGAATACTGGTGCAGTGGACATTTGCATTCAACCATTGCATTGAATAATTGCCGTAGACACTAATCATAGGGGTATTTGCCTAGGGGGTACGTAAATTTTGTTTTTCTTTTGCGCTTTTGTGGATACCATCAAAGATCGTACACTCATACGACCTTTGATACCATCGGTGACACGACATTTGCTCCTGCGACAATTGCTCCGGTCTCATTTTCTCCAAGGACTTAGGGTTAGGGTTAGGGTTAGGGTTGTGATAGGGTTTCAGGTTTATTTTGATGTGAGGATTAGGACAGTGGCGTATCTAGGGGGGGGCAAGGGGGGCACGTGCCCCGGGCGCCACTCGTTGGGGGCGCAAAAAACGAAAAAAAAAACGAAGAAGAAGAAGAAAAAAAAACGAAGAAGAAGAAGAAAAAAAGAAAAGAAGAAGAAGAAGAAGAAGAAGAAAACTTGCCCGGAAGGGGGAGGGAGAATTGTGGGGGGGGGGGCAGAAAACCAAATCAAACAAGATAAAAACAAAACATGATGATGACGCGGACAAAATGACTATGTTTATTGTGTTCACGCAAAAATTCTATGTTCTGTGAGCTGAAATACAAAAATTTTCGGCTCGCTCGCTGCGCTCGCTCGCCAAAATTTGTATAAAAAAGAAGGTAAGAACAAAACGTGATGATGACAAAATGGCAGTGTCTATTGTGTTCACACATGTCATTTTATATTTAGCAGGCAAAATGTTTCACGGAGCAGCGGCTGCAATTTCATTCGTTTTGAAGCGATCGCCCATTGGATCAAAAGAGGGCGTCAACGGTTTCGAACATACGGGGGGGGGGGGCGCAAAAAAAAAAACAACAAATCAAACAAGATAAAAACAAAACGTAATGATGACGCGGAAATATACAAATTTCGGCTCACTCGCTCGTACTAATTTAGAGTATTTTTTCAAGTCCTCAGTTTGTTGGTATAAATCGTTACCTATAAGGTCGTCACTATATCTTGATTAGAATTGCAAGATTTAATAAGCAAAAAATGACAAGAGTGACATGATTTGTAAGCTGAAATACAAAAATTTTCGGCTCGCTCGCTGCGCTCGCTCGCCAAAATTTGTATAAAAAAAGAGAAGAAGATAAGAACAAAACGTGACGATGACGAGGACAAAATGATAATGTCTATCGTGTTCACTCATGTCATTTCATATTTAGCAGGAAAATGTTACACGGAGCAGCGACTGCAATTTCATTCGTTCTGAAGCGATCGCCAGTTGGATCAAAAGAGGACGCCAACGGTTTCGAACATATACGGGGAAGGGGGGCGCAAGAAAAAAAAAAGAAGAAAAAAACGTAATGATGACCCAGAAATATACAAATTTCGGCTCACTCGCTCGTATTAATTTAGAGTATTTTTTCAAGTCCTCAGTTTGTTGGTATAAATCGTTATCTATAAGGTCGTCAATATGATTGTGAGATTTAATAAGCAAAAAATGACAAGAATTCCATGTTTTGTAAGCTGAAATACAAAAATTTTCGGCTCGCTCGCTACGCTCGCTCGCCAAAATTTATATAAAAAAATATAAGAACAATACGTGATGATGACGAGGACATTTACAAATTTCAGCTCACTCGCGCGCACTAATTTAGAGTATTTTTTAAAGTCCTCAGTTTTTTGGTATAAATCGATATCTATAAGGCTGTCACTTTATCTTGATTAGAATTGTAAGATTTGGTAAGCAAAAAATGACAAGAATTCCATGTTTCGTAAGCTGAAATACAAAAATTTTCGGATCTATCAAATCTATCAAATCTATCAAAATTCATTACATTTAAATCACCCTCAAAAAAGATCCCTTTTAAGTCCTTGAAAAAGCATCATGTGGACTTTGTTTTAAGTCCCTACCAGGATGGGGTTGGGGTTGAACACTTTTTCAGAAATTAGGGGCGCAATTTTCGTGCTTGCCCCGGGCGCCGTTTTCCCTAGATACGCCACTGGATTAGGATTAGGGTGAGGGTTATGTGTTTGAGTAGGTTTTATGTTGGGCTTAGCCTACAGATATTTCATGGGAGCAATTGTCGCAGGAGCAAATGTCATGGAACCGATACCATCACACTCTCGGCTTGAATAAGCAAATTATCCAGCAAGAAAACGGCGTATTTCTCGATTTTTAGCGCTTTTTCGGCGACCCGTCGCGCAGACAATAATAGGGAGCTTTAGATTTTAGACGCGCGGACGTTCAAAGGGAAAAAAACTTGGTCTGAGCGTGCGCAGTAACTTGACGTGCGCTACTGCGCACGCTCAAACCATGTTTTTTTTCCCTTTGAACGTCCGCGCGTCTAAAATCTAAAGCTCCCTACACTCTAAGAAAAAAAGGTTCTCAAATGGTTCTCGTCGGCTCCAAAATGGTTCTCGTCAGATGGTTCTCGCAAAATGGTTCCGATGAGCACCTATAAATGGTTCCCAATCGAAATGGTTCCGTTCGTCACCATTTGCTAGTATGCGACCCAGTCCCCGAGTGTTATTTGTGGTACTCCTGCAGGTCAAACAATATCTTTAGGTCCACTTTCATTTTTCCCCTTGCTGTATATTCGAATGTCAGATGTAAGAATCACCAAAACTGTGGTATTGATACAAAAATATTCTATGCGTTTTTACTGCTGTGATAATAAAAAGTTCATAATTGTTTTTATCGTAGACTAATGACTTCTCTTGGCTGCGTGCCAACTGACAGCTCCCACCATCCAATTTTAGCGCTCGATCAGATATGCGTACGCGTAAACGTACACATACTAGTACTAGCACTGCACTGTGTAGGACTACTAGTATGTAACCGCGGCGACACGCGCCGCGGCTGTGTAGCCCTGTGCTGCCTGCCTGCGCTAGCCGCGCCTATGCAAACCTACCACCACATAGCGGCAGAGTGCCAATGCAATACCATACATGCAGCGCAACGGCAGACGGCGCGGCTAGATAGTGTAGACACATCACGCCCATCATAACGAACGGCACCCGGTAACGTTAGACATTACTTTTGACAAAGTGGACTGGAAACGTGTCACTGTCAATTCCATTTTCGCCACAGCAGTCATCACAATTCAGGAGAAGAGGTAAGATTTTTAGTTTTAATGTGGTTTTATCTCATTTTTAGATGACATTCGTTCGACGTTGGTACAAAATCAAGTTAGAATGTTACGTGTTAGATTCATCACTCAGTTTGAGGACGAGTCCCGAGCATACTCGGGCAGGTGACTATGGAAAATGCGTGTTGTAGCAAAATCAAACCGTCCTCAACTGGTTAACGGTTAGCTAGATCTTAATGATAGATCTAATTTGATCGAAGCTGCTATCTTTTGTAGACTAATGTTTACCAGGTACAGTAGATCCAGATCTATCAATAACATAGGCTGAGCTGACAGACACTTTACAATTAGAAATTTGGCATAGCAATGGCTCATGGGCTAGCCCGAACAGACGCCGTGCAGGGCCGGAGCATGGCTGTCACGTTTTTACAGCGACTGGGCCGGGCTAAGTTACTTAGCTAGGTATGCATGTAACGTTTAGATATTTCTTTGCCTATTAAAAATAGAGTCTACTAACTCTGAAACATAGCCCCAACGCCGAACGCAAAGATAACTGTGTACAAGGAGCGCCCCGGGGTAAGGTCTATACCGTCTACATGCAATAAGGAAATTTGTTCTAATGTTAGAAGCTTATATTAGTTATGTATAACTGTCAGTGTTAACGTTAGAGCCAATAGAGGTCTGTCTACAGCCCAGTAGGCCTAACTGTTAGGTCAAAATCTCTTCAGTATGTTTTCAGGCTTGTTCTCAGTGAGGAGTCACGCCGTGTAATGCCGTGTTCTGTTTATCGAATTATAGCAATGACATTGTTTTATTAATGCGGTGTAGGTCTATTGTATCTTTCAATTCATATATCAGGGAAGAGGACACACCAACATGCACAGAAACCAGGGAACAAGTAACTCTGGCCGGGACGATGAAGCTGTACGTACGTGTTTGGGTCGCTGGTGCGGTTAGGGAAAAAGGTAGACTCTACATTGATCAGAGAGACAGCCCGTGACAGACCGTTGACAACATCGGCCAGAACCGGTAGGCTTAACACTAGCCAAGAATGAGCTGGGCGGCCACAAGAATTCATCGATCAGAATAAGAGCCCGGGATAGCCCATTTGCAGCATCAGCCAGAACCCTGGGCTAGTCGAAAATGAGCTGTGTGGCTAAGACGATACATCGACCAGAATGACAGCCTGTGATAGCCTGTTGACAGCATCAAACAGAACCGATGGGCTAGTCAAGAATGAGCTGGGTGACCAAAAGAATACATCAATCAGAATGACAGTTTTAGCCCGATAGCCCGTTGACAGCATCGACCAGAAACCTACGCTAGCCAAGAATGAGCTGAGTCAAAGAAAACACACTGATGCTGCCAGAGAAAACCTTTGAGAAATATGTAGATAGGGTAGGTAAGTTCGTTTGCATTGACTTATAGTGTATTTTATAGCTGCTCTTTCAGAATCTGCCGTCAACCAAATATTTATGTCAGGCGACTTTTTGTTGGTTCGTGTGATGGAGGGTCACATGTTTTGTTATGATCCCAATACAGTATTTGCAACTTACAATGTACCAGTGATAATGTTTCACTATAATTTGCATTTAACAGCTTTGAATCAACTGTAATTGGGGGGGGGGGGGCGAGGGGGGGGGGGGGTAGACGTAATGAGATCACACCAGATGCCAATCTGAGAAGTGGAGTCATTCATAGTTCTAAACTTTAAAAGCACAAAAGGAAAATGCTCTTTATAATTCTCCAGTCATTGTGTGGTCGATTTCTGCACACTTTTAAAGTTTGCACCTAGACAGGTAAAACTTATTGCATTTATACCCACGCAGGAATTACGTATTGTGTAGAGAATTGAAGATTATGTAATTTATTTCAAAGCACTGATGCACCTCTTGTCACCAGTTTATATTGCTTTTGCAGAAATACAAAATGTACATGTGTGGTGTTTAAAAGACTGTTGGCAAATTTGGTGAACAAAATGACAAATGCTAACAACATATTATTGTCATAGGCAGGTTATAGGACAGCAAATTCAAACCTCAGATTTAGGCCTGCATACAGTTTACTCTAATGAATTTGTTGCTCTGCTATAAAAAAAAAAGTGTAAATGAAGAGTTTGTTCGCAAAAACCGATAAGTCCATATTTGCCAAGTGGAGATATTTGCGATTAAAGGTCAAGAAAACTAAAGAGAACAATAAGAAAATGTTTGCTTCTTTTGACCATAACTTCAAAAATGTTACCTTTATATGTAAGTGTAGTAACCAATATATAATCTAAAAGGTATTATTTTGTACTTTATGACAGAGACCGTACTTCAAAATCTTCAAAAATGGACTTATCGATTTTTGCTATCAAACTCTTCAAATTTTTATCGATTCCCAATGTTATATATTTAAGATCATGGTTGAGGAATTTTGTTCATTCATGCTTGTGAAACTGTGTGGGTGTGGTATCCTAGCTCTTTTCCCCTTGGGATTCTTATTATCCTTCTCATTATAAAACAATGTGTTCTTTTCTTTTCCTTTCTTTTCTTTTTTGTGTGTGTTTTCGTAGGACATGCTGTAAATTGTCAGAAGTCATGATTAACCTGAATTGATACTCTTCTTGTATTTGCAGTTGTATAGATGTGTCTAAGGTGCTCTCAAATTGCAGAACAACAACAACAACAAAAAAGGTCACTCGTATACAAAGATAAGTTAATTCAAGTACTCGACGTTATGAATGTGAAGTGAAGTGAAGTGAAGAAGTGTAAAGCTTATCCTATCCGAAGTATCATACAGTACCAGCAATATAATGTATGTTTTCTGTGACAATACCAAAGGTCCTGTTTAATGGAATTGTTTTCCTGCCCTTTGTAGTTGCTTTTAGGACAAATATGCGTTAAAAGGAAAAAAAAAACAACACCAAACAAACTAGCAAATATGTGGAAAAAGTTCCTCATACTACTTAAGCAGGTAATGTACTTGCCTTCTGCCTATCTTATGACTTACACAATTACTGTATCTCATCCATGCAGGAATTATTTCACAGAGAATTAGAAATTTTGTTATGTATTTCAAAAGCCTGATGCACCTCTTGCTATTTCATATCATCTGTACAGAGATGTGTGATGGTCTTTCAAGAACTGCTCGGTACACAAATGACAAATATTATGGAAAAAATTAGTGAACAAATGAAAATATTTTGTTAAGAATATTTGACAGATTATAACATGACAAATACAAACCTCACCTTTAGATTGTAAAAGTGAAGGTGAATAAATACATTTCTGCGAATATGTGAAAGAGCAAATTTCTATGCTTTTCAGTTATTGAGTAATGTTTCATGAAAAAATATTGGTGAATGTCATGTACATGTATTCATGCTTGTGAAACTGTGTGCGCATGGGTGTGTTATCCTTGCTCTTTTTTTCCCAGTGTCAATGATAATGTATGATATGCTGATGTATTGCTATATGTATACATGTTTTGAACGTATATTTGACTGATGAGATGAAATTCAGATGAATTCATTTCATTTCAAATGAGTTTGTGATGCACATTTTCAATGCAGATAGGTAATGTACCTTTAAGAATGGTGCCAGTGAAGCACCTTACCAGCACTGCATGTGAAACACACCAAAAATACACAGACATCAATTCACATACTACATTCTAAGAAGAAAAAAAAAAGGTTCTTTTGAGCACCATTAAATGGTTCTCAGCACTGTCACAATAGCGACACCTTTTTTTGGAGCCTGTGAGAACCTTTTTTAAATGGTGCCTGTCAGCACCTTTTAACAACGGTGCCCATTAGAACCTTTTCCAATGAAATGGTTCTCATGAGCACCTTTTGAAAAGAGTCAAAAAGGTGCCCATCTTTAGTCAAAAAGGTGCCCATGGGCACCTTTTAAATGGTACTCACGAGCACCATTTCATCGGGAAAAAGGTTCTAATGGGCACCTTTTGCAAAAGGTGCCGACAAGCACCATTTAGAAAAGGTTCTCACGAGCACCTAAAAGGGTGTCGCTATTGTGACAGTGCTGAGAACCATTTAATGGTGCTCAAAAGAACCTTTTTTTCTTAGAGTGTATTATATAACGCCTGAAGAGATCCCTGTCATTTGATTGGTTGTTTGACATTGGTCATTCGGCCCATTTCACTACATGACGTCATCACCCATGCAATTGCGGCTCCATTTATCGTGCAATTTTGGATCCATACGATTTGCTCCACTCCACGCTCTCTGAAAGCCCGGCACACTACGCGTTTGCAGTGTGTGTATGCGACAGCGCGCTAAGCGCTAGGCTAAGCGTAAAGGTGCATTCACACTGCATTCGACACGACAGCACGACACGACACAACGACACGACACACGACAAAAACAAATTACTCCAGTGCAAACCCAATGAGACCGTTCACATTTCAAGCATGTCGTGTCGTCCTTCCTGATTCGATGAGGACACGACGTAATTTGTCGATTAAGCAAATCGCTCACAGAGCGATTTTTCAAGCACGACACACGACACTCTTCGCGGGGGTAAAGTTTTAGCCAATCACAAACAAGTATTATGAGTATCCTCTTGTTCAGTTTGCTCTTGTCACTGGAAGCGGAAACAAGCGAAGCCTTTTTTATGGACTTTTACATACAAATACCAAAGTTGCAATCGCTTAACCTTTTCAGTCCCATATGTAAGAAACTGCGTTGTTAACACATTGGAGTCAGTATAAATTTGTGCAGATAACGATTAGGCCCTACTGTCAGTATGATATGCAGAAGGAACGGCCAGAGCTCGCGAAGAACATGTCACGGCCCGTCAAATCAAACATTCTGGCGGTGCGGTGGCCCCAAACCAGACTCTCCATCCAGTCTCGATCTCCAGACTACCACCAGAGATATTCTATCTAACATTTGTATCGTAGAATTGTTGAACTTTTTACGAAGTTAACCCTCAACTCCAACTTCCAAGTCAAGCTGCCTTCGAACTTTCAAAGTCGTTACAATTCAAAGGTAAGAGTAAAGACAATCAGAACGGGAGTGTCAGTAACATAAAAAAACATTAACTTTAAGTTTAAAAAATTAAGAATGTGTGTCTAACAACTCCAAGTCCAATTCATGAGATTGAAGTTATAAAAATTCGGACAGACTGAAGTGAAGAAGAGAATAAGAAAATAAACCTTTGTTTAAAAGATTGATGCCATCGTTAGAGTCTTAGACACATCATGATCATTTACTTTAACAAGTTAGAGGTAGGATCTCGAGTTGGGATCTAGACTAACTATACACAGGCCAGTCGCTGTACGTAGATACGTTTTCGCACAGCGTAGTAACGGCGTCTGGTCAGGCTAGATCAGGGAGGTGGAAGACTTCCACCTCCCTGGCTAGATCTAGACCATAGTGGAATGCCGCAACGGTGCATGATTTTGGTAACATGTCATTGACGTTGTTTTAAAATTAAATGTGATGATAATCAAGACATTTATTTTAGATCTAGACTCTAGATCTGAATTAACTTAAATTTAAAATGATGTGCAAATCATAAAATGCATTTCTATCTAACTTTTACTTGTCCGCGATACGACCCAGTCATGATTTTGAATGCTACAGTCTGCAGCCCCATTACACTATGCAATGCGTATGATATGGTTATGGGGCTGGTCGCAGTAACTTGCTTGTGTTGTGTACCGTATGTCATGTGCTTTTTTAGACCCTAGCCACTCTAAATTAGTAGAAATTTGTCGAAGGGGATCCTTATTCGTGGTCAGAGATAAAGCAAGCCTCCCATACAACCTTGATGCATTAAAAAAACCCTTAAGTATCGTAGAATTTCTTAACTAGAAAAATATAGTGTAGGCTAGCTACGGTAGCAATTGCCAATACCCAGGTAGAACTGTAAGAAGACCCTCTGTAGAAGTAATTCATTATTGTTTTAAATAAAGATTCATGTTGTCACGTTAAAAGAAAAGAGAAGATATTTTAAGTAAGAATGAGATTGCATGAAGAGACTGTTTAGTGTTCAATTGTGTTAAGTGTTATAGTTACATAGCTTCTATTAGGCATATAAGGAAAGCTACTCTGGCCATTACTGTCTAAATATAAATCTTGCATAAACAGCAAATTTATAGGCTCTAGATCTAACGTTAGGTTATATTTACCGGTACTTATTTTGATTACCGGTAACTTTTACCAGGTACACAAATCAGTGAACTTTCAGAAAAATTAAACGAAGTTGATTACTGGTACCAGCTCACAGTTTGTTTAACACTCATATACATGTATGTACATGTATTTATAAGCCTATATCCAGAAAGGGATTTGTATTTTATATAAATTATCCTATTTGTGCCCTGATTTATAACACAGACATAATTTTCCTGATTTATATCTAGGGGATAATTCTCGGAGCAGCACCACTACAAGCAGGAGCCGAGTCCCCACAAACAAAGGCAGCACCGCTACCATAACAACTGTAGCAGCTAACATCCCAGGAACATCAGCAGCACCTCTCGACGCAACAGCAGCATGAGCAGAGCCTATAAAGTGCGACCGTAGCAGCTGAACTTCTGCATACATTTGTAGCGGCAGAGCCTCTACGTACTACGGTACTGTAACAACAGAGCCTCTGTGCATGGTACCCGGTACCGTAAAACTGTACATTTGTGGCAGCATGACCCTAACTTGACAACTGTAGCAGCTGAGACTGTCAGACTGTAGCAGCAGACTATAGCCTCTACGTACAACTGCAGAGAGTGGTGGTGATGAGGATGTTTTTCCTTCTGCCTATAATGGTAAGTTTGATTCATAATAAGTGATTACCGGTACTTGTGGATCATACAGTGTACCGGGTACCAGGTATTCACAAACATTTCTTTGTTTGCATAGTAGTATGTAGGTGAATGGAATAGGTTATCATTACTGTCAGTGGAACAGATGATTGGACTATATCATGTCATTTGACAGAAATCACTGTTTTGATATGATCTGGAATGTAATACTTGTACATTTATTGTTAAATGTGGATCTTATCTAACTTTACTGTCAAGTATCTTATGTAGATATTAACCTGGTGATGACAGGCTGATGTTGATATTACAAGCTCTTCCCTAGACACCTGCCCGAGCATACTTGGGCCAAGTTTTTAATGGCCTTACTGTAATTGTTTCATTTTATCATTGTTGAATGCTACTTAATGTAGTAAAAGATTGTAACCAGAAAAAGAGAAAAATGCAAGCACAAGTCTGTCTATAAGATTGTTATGTTTTTACGTGAAAAACATCACATTTCTAATCAAATAATGTGTATCAGTTATCATTATTTACCTTTGCCAACTCCAAGGTGTAAAAGCTCAAACCAATTGCACCTGAATTACTGTGCTCTTCAGAGATCAGCAGACTTTGATGACAATTTGCAGTTCAAATAGGTATGCTGTAGCTATTTTCATTTTGTCTGACATAGTGTTGTAGTTGATTGCCTGTGAAGAATGTTATTTGTTTTTTCTTCTGAAATTGTGCTTAACTCTGAGAAATACTCTTCTTCACATTTTTTTTTTCAAACCTGCAAGTACATGTAATGTTTTATTACATAGTGTATGACACAACTGTCAAATTTCTTACTGAAATTGTCCATACAAGTTTTTGTGTTATTTGAACCACCGTGGGCATAGATGTTCTTGTCAAGTGGAGGAGGGATGGTTCTATGAATCCTGTCAGCTCGAGTGACCTCCATCATGCTCAACGGACCGAACTGCAAACGAGGTTCCTGCGTACATATGAGAAGTGAAAATGGCTGGTGGAAAGGGAGGGTGCTTCAAGTCTTCAACATGCCCATGGATGGACGTAGAATGTCAGATGATGAGGCCATTCCTCTTTCTGCCTGAGGTAATTTGAATACATAGTTACTGATTTGTTGTAGATCAATAACTGTATCAAGAAAATTGTTTCTATTCATTTTAAAATATGTAGAGATTTTTATGCATAGTATCATGTAGGTACAATGTACTTTCATTGCATTACCATTTGAATATAAATATTCAATTCTGTGTAATGAATAAAATGAATGTTGTAATTATATTGTAGTTTGTAATGAATGTAGGATGCTGAAGATTGTTAACTTTCCACTTGCTTTCTTTAAAAGTCTGATATTGATTATTACTTATCATGTCAATGTCTCTTCTCAGTCCAAAACAAAATCAATTCCTGATAAGTATATTCTAGTGCCCATGATAGTTTGTAAGTATATCTAGTATAAATCTTGTAGATTCTACCCTCAGGATGCTCACATAATTTGTTCATTGATGCATTCCTTAAAACTTCCCCAGCAGTATCGTTACTTGTGACAGCAGTAGCAGAGCCTCAACATCGATTTGTAACAGCTGAATCCCCAGAAACATCAGCAGCACCGCTTGCAGCAGCAGCAGCAGAGCCTGTACATACAGCCCTAGCAGCTGAGCCTCTACTTACAACTGTAGCAACTGAGTCTCTACTTACCACTGTAGCAGCAGAGCCTCTACTTGCAACTTTAGCATCTGCACTTCCAGGAACATCAGCAACACTGCTAGAAGCAGCAGCAGCAACAGAAGCATAGCCTCTACAAACAACTGTAGTGTCCGCATTGTTACATTGTAACAATGTTACCTTTGAAACCGAAGGTAATTCAACTGGAGTTAAGAAGTTCAGGGCTTTGTACAAGTGCATTTTCTGTGTGTATGTTAATGTGAATTCCTAAGAAAGCATTTATGAGCCGAAACTTAATTTTCCAATGACAAATGTAAAATAATACATGTGATAAATACTTTGATTATATTTTTTTTTCTATTTTCTTTTATCCTTCACTCTTGTACAAAAAGTTTGTGGCAGGCAATCTGTGAAATTCAAAGAAAATAGTTTTTCTTCTGCAAACAATAGTTTAAAAAAAATCCAGTAAACGAAGTAACAATTATTCAACCAGACTTAGCAGTTTCATTAGATTATGTATTTGTTGTCCTTGCATTATGTGTACCCGATTTCAATTTGAAAGCAGACTAAGTCCTCCACTCCTTTATTTTTCTTATTTCAGATTACAAAGAATACTGAACCTCGCTGGATGATGGAGAACTGTTAAATCTCGAGAAAGCACTGTCCCTGTCAGACATTGAAGAACCGATTTTGATGGTAATCGGACACAGGAGAGCAATAGAAAAAGTTTGTGAAGTGTAATGGAAGTACAGCATATTCATATGCCGTATATATTCTATACTGCCTACTAGTCTTGTGGGTATACATCTGGTTGTATTTACATTATCATATCTAGTACACTAACTGTTGACCAACTTTAATAAAATAAAAAGAATTTAGGCAAACTACATGTTTCTTGTAAAGAAAGAAAGGGAATTATTGATGAATTTTTTGCTCATAATACATTGTACAAATATAGACTTGATGCGTGATCAAGTTTGTAATATTTTCTGGTTATTGTTTCATCTTCAGTGTTACATATTTTCTGCATGCTTTCAATAATTTCAACACATGTTCACATAAATTGACCATCAGGTATTCACTACCAGTCACTAATTTTGATCACATCGGGAGGACCTTATTCAAATATAAAAGAAACAGTAGAAATATAGTCTAAAATGTTCCAGTATGTATTCCATTTATTGTCTTTTCATTGCAAATTTGGAAACTACTGCCCATGGAGGCTGTTGAAGGAGTGGAAGATGGATGTCAGTGCAAAGCCAGAAGATTTTCATGTGGAAGAATCTGTAGGCACTGATATCAGTTCTCTTCCTGATAGATCTCTAATTGTCATGAAAAAAGTAATGGAATCAAGAAACAGAATTGTCAAAGAAAAGCTGAACAGTGGGGAAGCCTACAAAAAGTCAGAAATATTTGTAGAGGGTAGAAAATATTTTAACTATCAAAGATGTGATTCAACACGTAACCAAAATAAAATGCCATGAAATGAGATTCATAAAATAGCAATAATATTACTATTTGTCAAAAGTTCACAAATGTAGTAAAAACCCACAATGTAGTAAAACTTTGCTCACAAATGAAGTAATTGACCAAAAAGAAAAGTTAAAAAATGTTGTGACACTTTTTTCACAAATGCATTACCTATTGTATTACTGTATTTGTGAACATAATGTTTACTTCATTTGTGAACGCTGACGTTACCAAATTGGTGAACAAAGTTTTACCTCAATTATGTGTGTGTTTTTTTCTACATTCTTTAATACTACTACATTTGTGAACGTTACTGCATTTGTGGGCACTACATTGTCCACTTCAGACAATAGTGTGTCAAAACTTTCAGATTTGCTCTTTTGTATTTTGTATTTTTGAAATTTAAATCATTGTACTACGTGTTACAAAAAACATTTCCCTCTTTTGATCGTTAATTACTATAAAAAAACCGTAACAAATGTTGCTCAAATTCGCACAGCGGAAACCTGACGAGTGCATAATTTTCTTGGATGTTGTTTGGTTGCAAAGCTAACGTTTATATTCAATCATAATTTATAGTTGAATTAATGAAATTAGGTATCAAATTTTGATGCTTTTTCTTGCCTGTTTACAAGTGATAATTATTTAACACAGGTCAATGAGGTGTGTGTAACAAAAGGCGGTGTTATTCGAGTATTTTGCTCTATTAAAAGCAATCTTTCCAGTCCAGAGTGGCTTATAGGTTCCCTTAAATCCAAATGCATGTTGACTTCTATTGATCGGTATTAACATTACTTCACATGAATTATGACTTTGCGGTATAAATTTGTGTCATATATTTTATGTTATTTTTCAATCATTTCGTCTAATCTGCTAAGCTCCACCCTTAAAAACCTCCAAAGTAAGATTCTTCAGATGACATCATCTCTAACTCAGCTTACTTTGAACAAACGCATTGATATGTGCTTGCCTGATAACTGGTTACTTGATTACAGTAGCATTGTATATTTTCATACAAGACCTCATCACAGCCTTTCTTTTTTCCTCATGTCACTTTGGGATTCCTGACAAAGCAATGTCTAATTGTACACGCATGTTTGTGAGTTGACATTGTTGGAGAACCGGTTTTATAGCTAATGACGATTGTATATATAGGAAAAGAAAATACATGTACTTGTATATAGGACTATCAAAATTCAATGTCCCACTAGAATCAGACTCATTCCTGACAAAGCAATGTCTAATTGTACACGCATGTTTGTGAGTTGGCATTGTTGGAGAACCGGTTTTATAGCTAATGACGATTGTATATATAGGAAAAGAAAATACATGTACTTGTATATAGGACTATCAAAATTCAATGTCCCACTAGAATCAAACTCAGTGCCACTGTTGAATCTAACCTGTAAATGTATTTGGTGATTTTATACCGTTTCAATTAACATTAAAATATAGGCCTATTCTGTGAAAATTTAAAATTGCATTTCTTTCGTTTTGTTTATGAATTTTACTCTGAAGTGTAATGTGATCTGAGTTGATCTCATAACGATCAGTGTTTGCTTGTTTGTTTGTTCGTTTGTATGTTTTAGGGAGATTAAAATAATTAACGTAGAAACCGAAAATGTGATGAATTGATAAAGTCAGTCTTATCAATTTCTCATCTCCAATGATGTTTCAAGCTCGCACAGAACGATTTGACTTGTGCGTCACAGGTTTCCAATGATTGCAATCCCGTGACATATAGAATGTTGGTGTTCATCATGATCTGTTAGCAACTGTGCCCATATCCAGCGATGAAACGAATGTGCGTGTATGTGTATGAGCGTGTGTTCGTGTGTATGTGTGTGTATATGTGCGTATGTGTGTGTGTGTGTGTGAGTGTGTGTGTGTGTGTGTGTGTGTGCCTGCACGTGTATGAAACATAGAACACAAAATACTACAGTGTCAGTAGATATATATTTTAATCTTGTTAATCAAAAAGTGTAACATTCATTAATTATCTACGAAGGTGGATGGAGCATCTTTTTATAATAATTCATCAGTCTCACCTGAGGCAAATTGCCATTCTCTCGAGGGAAGATATTGCCGCTCGGAAAGTGGTGGATTGCTTCTCTATGTCGTCACTGATGAGGTGATGGAGTTGCGTGAACTCGTCCACACCCATTCTGAAGTAACCATAAAACCTGTCTTCATGACCCAGTAATTCTCTCACCAAGTGGGAATATTCCCCCAGCGATGACCTTTTTTGGTTTATCTCATGCATCCATTCTCTTCTTCCTACTACAAACAAATACGCGCGAGCAGGCGATAATCGCAGCTTCCTCATCATCAAATACGGGGGCCGCCATTTCCATTGTTGCCATGGTAATGGTATTAGATGGACTACAAATCGAATGACATCCAACCAGTGGCGTAACTACGGGGGGGGGGGGGGGGGGGCACGTGCCCCTCAATCCACTGGTAAAAAGAAAAAACAAAACAAAACAAAAAAAAAAACTTACCAAAATGGTAATTCGAGGGTTAGCAAACTGCTTTTGAAATCGACATGAAAGGGTGATCAAGAAATAAAATATTTTTTCTAAGATTTCTTTTAACCATAATTTAAGAGGTATATAGTGTGAAACATTGTTCAAAAAGCCCGGAGCCGCCAGAAGATTGTGATTCAGCGTGATTCCTGGTTGGCATTCTGAATATAAGCAGAATGTTCGCGGTGTACTCAGAACATCCGAAAGGCAAAAAGAGTCGCTGCAGTGTTGCGCAATGTGATGTAGAATGTACACCTTCGTTATATCAAAGATAGATCATTGATTTTACAGTGATGGTTTACATACTAGTCTATATTAAAATGTCTTGCATTGCCCACAATAAGACTTGACCTGGGCTATTTCCTTACTTTTCCATGTATATAAAACACGCACACATAAACACAAACAATTGGGGGATGCTCTAAAGTGCATATTTTGGACATCCTTCCCCCGCTTGGTCACTTCGACGCCCCCTCGCTGGTCATACCTCCCCTAGGCATGAACATAAACCGACACCATTGAATACCAGTGGCGGATCCAGGGGGAGGGACGCACCGGGCGCCCCCCCCCCTTAATTTCCAAAGCGAGACAATATACATTGTAGCTACAAACGGCAGTTTGGGACTGTAAAATGTCAAAAATTTTCAAACTCGCTCGCTTCGCCCCTTCGCATCTCGCATTTAATCGGTATGCCATTCTCCTGATGTTGCTGCCTGTAATTGCCAGCAGTTGCGCCCCCGTGAGCCCCCCTTAATTTCCAAAGCGAAAAAATACAGCTACAAACGGCAGTTTTGGTACTGTAAAATGTCAAAATTTTCAAGCTCCCTCGCATTTAATTGTTATGTAATTCTGATGTTGCTACCAGTAATTTGTCGTTTCACACCGACATTCCATAATCCATGTAAATGAAAATTAAACGAGGTGCCCCCCCCCCCCAATGTCGTGACCCACGGTACGCCACTGTCCAACACGACATTTATGGGCGTGTCGTGCATAGTGTGAACGGAAAATCGAATGTCGTGTCGAAGTGTCATGTCGTGTCGTGTCGTGCTGTCGTGTCGAATGCAATGTGAATGCACCTTTAAGCGCTCAGTGAACACTCGCGATCTCAGATTCTCTCTTGGTTCTTTATTGATAAAACATCAAATGACAGTGATCTATTTTAGGCGTTATATAAAGCAAATAATAAATGTTTTTCATTCGTGCTATATGGACAGAATATTTCATTCGGTGAAAGATGAAATGTAGATCCATTCAACTCGGCTGCGCCTCGTTGAATGGATCATTTCATCTTTCACCTCATGAAATATTCTGTCCATTGCACTCATAAACATTCATTTATACTAGTACTCTTAAGGGCTCACACGGGTAAATAATTCCCCATAGAGACGTGTGTTAAAATTCAAGCCCTATAGTGGAGATCATATTTCTTCTTTTTTTTTCCAATTCAATTCAATAGTTTATTTATTTCCATCATCAAAAAAAAAAAAAGTTGACAAGATCCAAAGTGATACAATTTTTTTCATTTCTCTTACACTCGTCTGATAAAGGTTTTTTTTTTTTTAATACAATATAAAGTGTATACACGAATGATGTCGTAAAAAATAAACAATGCACTTTGCCATGGCAACAAAAATAGTAAATAATCACAATGATGGAAAACAGTGTTTCACTAAAAAAGCCAAGCTTGTAAGACGTGGAACGCTGGAACAAAACAACAGCACCAATTTGTTATACCAATAAAACAAATTCATTTTAAATTCTTCTATATACTGTTGTACATTTTACTCATTGATATAACGATGCTGATACTATGAACAATACACTAGGATTTTTAGAATGCAAACGTATAAACTATGTAACATATTGTGGCACAGACACTATGGGGCCAGGTATGCCAGGAAGATTGAACGGAAAGGAAGATATGCAATCGGCCACAAACAAAACATAACGATGACAACAACAATAACACAAAACACAGAAATAACAGAACTTGAGGAAATGCACTCAAACAGATACTGGACAACGAAGAACGAGGAAAAAGGAGCAGGGAAGAATAGAGAAGGAAAAGGAGAGGGATGGAAAAGGTCTGTGGACACACTACAAAATCTCAAGGAAAAATGAAACATGATGGGTTTTTTGATTGAACAGAATTAACTGGTATATTTAGAAAACAAATATTCTTTGAGTTTATACTTAAATGTAATTAACTTCACAGATTCTTTTAGATCATTATCTAAGCTATTCCAAAATCTGGGTCCGGTATAAACAAATGTATTTTGAGTGTGTACAGTTCTCACTAAGGGAAGATGAAATTCTTTAGATTGTCTCGTGGGATAATTATGTACGTGGCTGTTACAGTGAAATAAGGAATAAAATATTTTGGGTAGATGGTTGCAGTTGTAATTAAACATAAATTGACCAAGTTGAAACAAATACAACTCTTTTATTTTCAGAATTTTGTGTTCAAGGAACAGCTTGTCAGTATGTGCACGGATATGAAGGTTAAAAACAATTCTAAGCGCCATCTTTTGCAGAAGAAAAATTTTATCTAGCAATGTCGAATATGTATTCCCCCAAGCAAGAATTCCGTAATTCAAGTACGGCAATACCAAACTTGAATAAAGCGTAATCAAAGCCGAAGAAGGAAGATAGTATTTCAATCTATTCATTATGCCTATGTTACGTGCAATTACATTACAAATATTGTTTATGTGACACCTCCATGATAACTTATTATCAACACAAACACCTAAGAATTTAATAGACGAAACCTCTTCTAGGGGAGTAGTGTCAAATATAACATTACCTGGTAATCTATCTAAAGAATTACTGAAAAACATATACTTTGTCTTCTCAATATTCAGTGACAATTTATTTGCATATATCCATTGTGAGACATTCTTCAATTCATAATTCACTGTACTAATTAAAGTATTAGGGTCAAGGTGGGAATAAAATAGATTGGAATCATCGGCGAATAATATGAAAGAGAGTTTATCTGAGAATCTATAAAAATCATTAATATAAACTATAAATAACAGTGGGCCTAACAAACTTCCTTGCGGAACACCACATTCTATTTTTCCATAGAAGAATCAAAACTGTTCACATGTACATATTGATATCTGTCAGATGAATAGCTCGTAAACCATTGCAAGGCTTTTCCGCGAATACCATTATGGGATAACTTGGAGAGAAGTATGTCGTGATTAATCGTATCAAAAGCCTTGGAAAAGTCCAGAAAGATGCCTATTGTATGCGAAAATGTATCAAGTGCATGTGTAATATTTTCCACAAAGGTAAGTAAAGCGTGGGTGGTGGTGTGATTTTCTCTGAATCCAAATTGAAAATTCGTAAATATATTACTCATATTAAAAAATTTTACAGTTCGGATATATACTATTCTTTCCAAAATTTTAGAAATTGAAGTTAATAACGATTCTTCTCCCCTTTCTTATATATAGGTATAGCTTTGGCAGTCTTCATCTGATTTGGTACAAGCCCAGTAATAAATGATAAATTAATGATATATACTAAAGGATCTATTTTGAAGAATTATATTTTTCAACAAATAATTATCGATTCCATCACAACCTGGGCTTTTCCCTTCTTTCAAATTATAAGTGATATCAATAACTTCTTCATTATACGTAGGGTCCAAAAATATAGTTTTAGGATTAGGTATATCTAAGAAATCATAAAACACTTTATTAGATGAAGGGATACTTTGTGATAAATTTTTCCCAATCGATGCAAAAAAATCATTAAAAATTTCGGCCATGCCAGCAGATACATTGCTTGAGGTATTACCCCATCGTACTTCTGAAATACTAGATACATCATTAGATGTATTCATAACATCTTTTATTGTTTTGCAAGTATTCTTAATATCATTTTTATATTTCATTATCTGATTGACATAAAATTTTCTCTTTTGTAAACGCAATAAATTAGTAAGCGTGTTTTTATAAGTCACATATTTTTGTCTATTTTTATCCGTAGGGTTACTCCTGTATTTATAAAACAAATTATTCTTTCTATTAATCGATCTTAAAAGTGATTGGGTTATCCACGGGAGTCTTGGAGTTCTTTTGTAACTACTTTTCCTTGTACAAAACGGAATATGTTCATCAATTTTGGAAGTGATAGTTTTCATAAAATAATCATAACACAAATCAAGATCGGTATTGTATACAAAAAACCAATCAATATCTTTTAAACTATTTTGCAAATTAATAAGGTTATTGGTCGTGATCTTACGACGTCTCTGATAATTATTTTGTCTAGGAGATAGCTTAATTGGCACTTGTGTAAATATAGGATAATGATCAGATATGTCAGATAAAACAATACCAGACTCGGGAATTGGGAGAATATTACAAAAAATATTATCAATCAAAGTGGCAGATCGGTCAGTAACACGGGTCGGCTAAGAAATTAACGGTAATAAAGAAACAGACATTAAGGTTTCTACAAATTCTTGCGAAATATGTTGGGAGTTACATTTCATAAGATCAATGTTAAAATCACCCATTAAATATACATGTTTATTTGTAGAAATAGAGTTCTGCATTAAAGTTTGTATATACAGCAAAAAATCATTCGGATTCGATCCAGGGGGTCTGTAAACAACTCCAATCAATATGTTTTTCCCATTCGGGTTTACCATTTCAACAAAAAGAGATTCAACTACATCAGTCATGACATTCAGTTCTTCGTGGATAGAATATTCAAATTTGTTGGAGATGTATAAACCCACACCACCACCCATTCTTTCTTTTCTATTTCTGTACACGAAATCAAAGCCGGATATAGAAAATAAATGACTTATATTGGGAGTCAACCATGTTTCGGTCAGACCTATAACGGAACAGTTATTACTAGAGTTTACTAAAAATAATCGCGACTTATCAAAATTTTTACTTATGCTTCGTATGTTCAAATGAGCTAACAAAAGATTATCATCATCACTATTCATAACATATTGTTTATACTGGTTTACAGTCAGATAAACACATAATGAACTTTGCACAGGATCTTGGGGATCAAAATTATATTCAAATTCTTGTGCCGAAGCATTAAATTTGTTCGATGTGTATGCTTCATATAAGGTGGAAGTTTTGTTTTCCTGCGCGGACGTAAAAGAGCGCCCAACTGTATCATAAAATTCATCATCTTTCACAGAGTTGAAAACAAATGTTGGATTAGCCGTAAGTATAAAGAAAATCACACCGGAATCGACAAGAGTTCCACTTAGACCTAGACCTGGAGATTGTAGTTATGTGGGAATGTACAGACCTGGAAGAAGAGAAAGAGAAACGCATACACACAAACATGAAACACATACAAGAAACACACACATGAAACATAGACATGAGACACACACAAGACACGGGAAACAACAAGGACGCAGACAAGACAAAGCCGATGATATCAAGTTGGGCACACACGTCCGTGGCCTGCGTCTGCTCTGCCAAGACAAAACGAGGCATAAGCAATAATGTCAGCATGGATTAACAACAGACTGCATTTGAGTGAGTGAGCACCCTTGATATTCAAAAAATATCGATTTCATACGAGATATATTCACGTGCATAATTCAAACAATCAATATAAATTTGTATAGGTTATTTGGGGTTCAGGAGAGAAGGAGAGAGACGAAGGGAGACACGAAGAGAACTGTAATGTTTACTGTATACACCTACACTGTAGTTTCTGGTATTAACAGTGAGTGTCTATTGGCCATAATGAAACAATAAGTGTAATATCTTCACAAGTCATAATAGACAAACTACGATGTAGAAATCAATTATAAATATTTGTTCGCTGGGAATGTCATGAAGGAGAATAATGGAAAAGAAATCAGAGAAGAACAAAGAAAAACAAATAACAAATACAGAACATCTCATAAGAGAGTTTAGATAATAAGCGTATAACTGATTAATACTACCAACTTTCCCGAATATCACCTCATCGTAAGCTTTCTTCAACCCCATCCCTACCATTACAACACATCAAACAAAATTATACTCAAATTGAAGAGTGAAACAAAATATCTGTTTAACGTAATTGAAGACTATTCCATATATACATAAGTGTTAATTTTTTTCTATTCATTTTAAGTTTGCAGACAGAATGAGAACGAGATGAGATCAGTGAAAAAATAAAATGGTATTGACTTTTTTGCTCGATCATTGATCATCATAAGCAGCGTCCGCAGGAATGGACAGGAATGGCAGGAATGGACTTATTTGACTTTTTAACATCATAAATGTGTTTTTGATGATATTTGCCCCTACATCATATGAGAAATTACACATTCAAGGGTTATAAAGCTTCTCAAAGGGACACTTTTGAGAATCATGCCCTTTGGGTTTTTTTTTTTTTTTTTTTTTATAAATCTTGCAGTTTTGATCAGTTCTTCATAAGATGAATACATAGATCCAGGCAGTTATCCTTGATTATGGGGGGTGTCATCATCACCTTATAGCCTACAAAGTACTTGATAAGTCTTTGTTTTGTCAAACAGACTAACTTTATGTATTTTGAGCTGTTTCAGTGGTAGCCAAAACAAAGAAATACATTAAAATAACACAGTCATTCAAAGTTGTGTGATACTGATGACTGCTATGTACTAAGATCTAGTACCACAAGAGCATAATGAGAAAACAAATTGTAGCAAGGCAGAGTTGGGGGGGGGGGGGAGTAGAAGAGAGAGGTAGAGGGAGGGGGGTAGGGAGGAGAAGGGGAGGGAGGAAGAGATCTGACACAATACAAGATACACAATACAAGAATAACACAGTCATTCAAAGTTGTGTGATACTGATGACTGCTATGTACTAAGATCTAGTATCACAAGAACAAAATAAGAAAACAAATTGTAGCAAGGCAGAGTTGTGGGGGGGGGGAGTAGAGGAGAGAGGTAGAGGGAGGGGGGTAGGGAGGAGAAGAGGGAGGGAGGAAGAGATCTGACACAATACAAGATACACAATACAAGAATAACACAGTCATTCAAAGTTGTGTGATACTGATGACTGCTATGTACTAAGATCTAGCATCACAAGAACATAATAAGAAAACAAATTGTAGCAAGGCAGAGTTGTGGGGGGGGGGGGGGTAGAGGAGAGAGATAGAGGGGGGGGGGGGGGTAGGGAGGAGAAGGGGGAGGGAGGAAGAGATCTGACACAATACAAGATCAACATAAACCAGCAGAGCATTGTATGGGATGAATACTTCCCATAGACTTGCATGTATTGCGTGCATTCTCTATAGGGCTCACACGGGTAAATAATTCCCCATAGAGACGTGTGTTAAAATTCAAATTTCAAAAAATTCTGTAAAATAGCTAGGAGAAATGAGGTGTTTCATCTTCACTAACCTGGATAAGTGAGATATTACCTTTCATCCATCAAATTTCCAGGGTGGGTTCTTCTGCTCAAATTCTGTCCAAGGGTCCGCAAAGCCAGACTACGAGTTCTTGTCACTCAAAAAATCACCTATTTTCCGTACACGTACCCAATGAAATATAGTCCCCTCAAATTCCATAAGAAAAGCTTTCATCTTCCAACCAAAATGCAGTTTGTAGAGGAATTCATACTCAATATCTACAGCTATTCACTATCTTTGATACGAAATTGTGAAGGGGTCTGGGACAGCCCATTTTATTTACAGGTGTGAGCCCTTAAAAGGGCATTTTACCGGTTTTTTTATTTTTTTATATGTTCTTTTAATTCTAAAAGACCCAGCGGTGCAAACAGAATCAAAATTTCATAACGATTAAGTCCGTAATTTAATGTTGAAAATGGAACTTTTTAGGTGAGAATTAATGCTAATGAGCTGACGAGCCCGGATGTTATGATGTCACAGGTGCTCTCACTATTACTGATTACAAGTGCTCGCATACGCGTGCGTTAATTCGTATCGAGTAGCAGACGACGCTTAGGCCTAATTTAGCTAGCAGGCGGCGCTTGTGTGCCGTTCTATCCATGTAGATATCTCAGATTTCACTAAACCAAATCGCACCAAAATTACAGGATATACTTCATAGCATATTTCAAAGTATTCTCTTATATTTGAACGAAATCAGTAATCGAGAAGTATCAATATTGACGTCGACTTTCAAGTCGTCACTCAAAAAAAAACTCACTCTTCGCGAGAGATCTTGGCGAACGCAAGATGCACAATCTAGAACTGAAGTTAGCCGACTAGTACTGTGCGAACGGGGAATTTACGCGAGAACTTAACTCAAAAGTGTAATGATTTTTGCGACTTGTGTGATATAGGAACTACATTTTTCATTCAACTTACCACAAATGATTTGTAAATTTCTTCATTGCCCCCGATTACTTGAAAGATTTGTCTCATGATATTAAATGGCTAACTTCAGTCTGTGCGTGCGCAGCAGGTAGGTAGGGCCTGGTCGCAATCACTCGTGTTAGTCGTAGAGCAGATTATTTTTAGCGACGCCGACAGGAAATTCGACATCTACACTTACGCTTCCCGACATGTGATTTGTTTCCAATTAACGTGAGCTGTTGGATATGAATCATAAAGTATTTCCTGTGAGTTTGGTGCCATTTGGCAAGGTGAATTTTGAGATATCTACATGGATACGGAAGTACGCTAGCACTATCTACACCAGCGCTGGGATCGCGAAGCGGCGACACTGTGTTACGTGTTAGAATCTACGTGGTCCAGGCCACTCTTCCGAGATATGGGTCCTAGTAGGCGTACTGAAACAAACTGTTAGATCTAACATTAGTCCTTGGTGTAAATAACACCACTATGAGATTTATCTCGACTACAAAACATCGGAAATCCATAAAGCAGATACCTTACCTGAAAAATCCAGCACAGGAACAACAGTGCCTGCAGGACAAGGGTCCAGATCTAGATCTGGAGTCTGGACTTTCGTCTGGACTTTCTTCAAGTTCTGGCAGCAGGGGTATGTAACGTTACGCTGTGCCTTATTAGCGCTGTGCACATAGGGCCTAACTGTTACAGCTGCAGTGTCGACGGTGAGTGAGTGTAGGGCCTAACGTTACTCATCAAAAATTGGACTGCCACGTAGAACCTACTCCTTGACTGCTCAGTAGTCCTGGTCTTAGTTCTAGTATTTCAGAGTCTATGTTTACTGGGTACCGTTTTCATCTTCATCCGTCTATCTACATTTGGATTTAGATTCACTCAGCCCTCATCTACGGAGTTAGATAGTTATTTGAACTGGCGAACCATCGCTCGATCATGATCATCAATGCGTAACGTTACTTACACACAGTCTTCTATGGGCAGCACGTTCGGATAAAGATGCCAATTTCATTTTGCATATCTGGAATTTCCCCACAAGTTTTATCTAAACAAAAAGCTGTTAAAGAGATTGCTTTTAAACATTAATAGATATTGTTTAACATGTTTATCATAGCTCCATATTGCAATTATACTAAATAACAGCTTTTGCAGTACTTCGTGTGAGATTTCATCAGTAAATTGGCATTATGTAGTTCGTCTTGCTAATGTCGGAGTTGTTCACCAAGAGCACCTGTGACGTAGGCCAAATTGTGTGGATCGTTCCATGGCTTGCTCGTTTTCATTTTTTTTTCAAAAAATCATTACAGGCTTATCCTGGGTTTTTACAATCCTCTCTTTCCAGTAGTAGGCATCAAAAAATGTAGATTAGAATTATCAGACAATTAGAAAATGTCAGTACAGTTTTCTTTTAAAGGTAGATAGTCCCGGTAGTGTAGAGAGCGCTGTTGATGATACTGCCGATCACCGTTAGCATTGACATGAAGATTACCGAAGTTGAGCTGTCATCAAGAGTAAAGTGCGTAGGTGTTGCTAAGTAACGTTGCCTTTGTTGTCTTCTCTGCGCATCGCGCAGTCTGTAGTAATGCCAGGGTGCGTGCATATGTGCTTGTTATTATGACATCACAAAAGAAGTTTGCTAAAGCTGCCATCCCCCTCACGTCAGACCGCAACGCTGCTGTTAATGAGCTCAAATCAAAAATTTATCGTACGCGCAGGTTTTTGCGCATGTCCTTCTCAGCACCCGAGATTTTGCGAGATAATTCAGAGGCAAAGTGCATGGTCTACGAGATTCACTTATTGACGACATTTAGATCTACTATCCGCGACTAATTGACATGGTTTGTGAATATTTGAAATAAATCACACCTTTTAAAGCTTACATTATATAAAATGAGCTTATGATACCATCATTCATATCTCTGCAATATATCGATATTTTCCAAACGACCCTGAGACAAATTAGAACAAGGCTTTCTATTTATTGCCAACCCGACCCGTTTATAGGTTGAATCACCACATGAATGATAGTCAACGTTTTAGATATACTTGTTTTAATAGCACAGTAAGAACTGAATTGGTCCCTCGCTTAGAAAACAATAATGATAAAATTGAAAGTCTCGTCGAGTAAAAATCATAGTGTGGCAATTTGAGATACATGAATGATCATGCGCTCCCAGGGTATCATTAGATAAATTATTCAGCGATGTATACAGTGGATTAATAAGGCATAATTATCCTAATACCACATAGAGAGCCCAAAAGAACTCATGTGCGCAAACTTAGTGCTAGATCTTTTATTATTGATTTGTATGCTATCTATTAATGCACGCTACTCTTTCTAGTTGTGCAAATCAAGCCAAAGTTGAGCTGTCGATCAAAGTGGAGTGTTGTTCTTGTTGTTTACGTGGAGATCTTAGCTGCAGTTGCCTGAACCTGAGCGCGTATACATACATTGTGCGCGCGCACACACACACACACCATAGGGTCCTACACTGTCACCTACACACAGTGTATAACTGTTATGTAGAGTACACGGTTATTGTCATTCCGCGAGGTTCGTTCAACTCTCCACTCAGAGGGAATTAACCAATCAGAAACGCGTATTCGCGGCAAACTGAAATCTCGTCAAAAATTAACTGTACAACGCAATGATTTATTCGCCAACCTGACCCGTTCATAGGATCAGCCCACATAAAGTCATTATGTTTTCATAGAATGATATTTCCTCTTTCATTTATACCTCTTCCATTTTGGTCCACCTTAATTTCGTTGGTCTAGTGTACCCCTTAAGAATTTTTTTTTTTTGATTTTTGTTTTTTGATTTCCTTGTTCAGTATATTTTATATGTCATAACCTTTTAAGTGGTCGAATTTTATCAAAGTACAACTCTTCGGCCTTTTATCGATGTATAAATCATGAAGATTGATAATGTCGTTTAGATTTACAGACACTCTAAAAATGTGGTTTCCCAGCTCATTACGTATTCATGTCCGCGAGGTCTATGCATACGCGTACGATAAATACGAAGGCTTTTCAGGACGTTGCGGTCTGACTGCTCAGCCGAATCATGAGCCGAACTGTGATCCGACCACTGACTACAGTGAATCGGACTTCTTCGGACTCGGGGGAAAGTGGGCCAAAGCGTAAGCGCCGAAGAGGAGTCGATAGCTAGGTCTCTATAGGAAACTTGCGCCGTGTCCCCGCGTACACATTTGACTAAAACACCGGGACCATGCACCTTTAAAACTGGACTTAATTCGCACGCGCTTGGAAAAGTTCCGATTCTGCACTTTTGACGGTGGAATTTGGGGTTTTCGATGGATTTTTGGAGGAGACTAAAGGACTTTCCTGTTGTGAATGAGTGTTCCCGTATGTGAAATGATGTGATTTGCGTGTGATGTGACTGTAGAACCAAAGATCGTACACTTCCTTTGGTAGAACTCACTGGCTGGTGACAAAGGACACTGGTAAGTGACCGAATTCTGGTAGATGACCGAATGCACAGTATGTTTACCCCGACTCTGTACAAGGCGTGGGTCTGCCGCCTTTGACGGCCCCTCTATTTCTTTTTTTTTTTTTAATTGGCAAAGTCTCCACGTGCCATTCACACAAACCGCATAGGGCAATTTATCGCTGTAATTTCGTTTAAAAAACAAGAGACTGATTTTTCACTTGCGACGGCGGTCGAGATAAAAATGTGTGTGTATGTTTGTAAGTGTGTGTGTGTCCGTATTGCATCATGAGGCATAACTAGAGTTTTAAAAAAAATAATAAGGTTCGAGTGTGTGTTTGTGAATGCGGCTATAATATGATGGCAGTGACTGTAAGTGCAATAATTACAGTCCGAGGTAGCAACCAGGAAACAACCCAACAGGTGTAAATACACTCGGCAAAAAAAGAAAGTAAACACTTTTTCGAAGTCATATTTTTCATAGAATATTTTTATGAAAATCAACGAAATATATACCATGTTAAATTTAATTTAATTGGCTATTAAGCTAATAGGTTACTTGAAAAGAAAACTTTACCCATAAGTGAGCACATTCGCTTTTGTCCTCCAAGGCGCAAAATTAAAAATTGCAAAAATTGACATGTTCTCTTTCATTTGCTAATGTCCTTCACGATAACATTGACAGCAAAAGACCACTTTAACACAATGAGAGACATGAATGAAACAGGAAAAATAAGTTTTTGTTCTCTTTATCTCTTTATAAACTCTAAGAAAAACAAAGTGAGAAACAAAAGGACAAATGAGAATTTTCTGTCAAGTCAAACTTCAAATGACATGAGGAATAATAAGCATAAAGATGATTAAATGAGCAAAATTTCTTTATTTATTTCTTTTAATCTAGTGATTGAAGAGTCCATGTGACCATTTCAAGAACCAAATATTACTTACAATTTCTTAGTTTGAAAAAAAAAATTCAAATTTCTACCATTTTTGTTAATTTTTACTTCTCTTATTTCATTTGAATCTAGATTTGACATAAGATGCTTTATTTTCCTCCATTACTTTTAGCCTTCATTGATCTTTTGGCCTTTAGAGATTTCATAGAGATCGAAGGTTTATTTTTGCAACTTTATTAATGTTTCTCTTTGTATGAAATTTGTTGCTTGTTCTTATTTTTCCATGGAAGAGCACATACGATTGAATGACAACTTGTTCAGTTTTGCAATTTTTGCTTTTGTGCCTTGGAAGAGAAAAACAATGGTGTCCACTCATGCGTAAAGAGTCCCTTTTTGTGGACCTACCAGGTTGATAGCCAATTCAATTACCTTCAATATGGTATACAATACATTGGCTTTCAGCCAAATATTCTATGAGAAATCTAAACTTGAAAAAGCGTTTACTTTCTTTCTTTTTTTTTTTTTTTTTTTTTTGCTGAGTGTTGTTGCACTGATTTTAACTTAGAATAAAACCACGGAAATCCGCCAAATGAAATATGCTCCCGGTTGTCTTGTGTAAACTCCACCATGTGTTTTTTTGACATGTTTGGCAGAAATCTGGTTCACCTCAAACTGTGGAAGACGGACAGCGCAATGATGCACTAAACAATGCTGAACAGGTACTTTTCCATCTCTATGTTTCATTTTCTCTCATACCACAGCTGTGCCACGTTCTCCGGATTTCAATGTCACTACTCACTCTTCCGGAGAGAAGGCAGAACTTACTGTACAGTGGAGCTCTCCTGAGCAGATGGAATATAATTTGGAATCGCAAATGTTGGAAATCAGAAATGAATACGACAATTCAACGGAGACTGTGACAGTATGCAAATAATCATGCAATTCTAGTGAATAAATAGATTACGTGCGTAATGAGATCATGGTTGTATGTACACAGTGTAACATTTCTTCATTCATCCTTTTTCCTCTAATGTCTGGGTAATGCTTTATTAAAACAAAACTACTCATTACAATTTTAAGTGCAGATAGACTGAATAAGAACTTGAAGTGTTTGTTTTGAGTATTCGTACCCAATTTGTGAGGTTCTTCTCAACCATGTGGCTATCAAGCCTTGTTAAGCTCTCTGTGTAGGTTAATTGGTATCAATGAAGGCTGGTTAAATTGGTATCTGTTCAATGGATGTTTGTAGCATGCATTCCAGTCTTTTTGTTAGCTCACCTAAGCTGAACAGAAGGCTCGATTGAGCTCTTTGTGATTACAGTATATTAATCATCCGGCTTTGGTACTTCCTTTTTTTTTTTTTTTTTTTTTTGCTTTTCTGCATGCTGCTTCTAGGCAACCCCACGTTTCATCAAGCTTGGCAGGAAGCAACCCTAGAGGGATAGCATCTCAAATTGTTTAAATGGGCGCCATGGCAAAGCCTGTAGATTAACCCTAACTAGGCCGGGGGGGGGGGCACCGAGCCCCCCCCCCCCCAAAAAAAAAAAAAAACAGAACAAAACAAAACAAAACAAACCAAAACAAAACAAAAAACGTTCCGCGCGATGTATCGCTATCACCGCGACGTTTCATGACTTTTTTCTTTCGAGTCTCCCACATCTTTTGACACTAAATTTGCGATCCCCGGGCGCGCGGTTCCGAAGTTGCGCATAAATAATTATGTACGGTATGTCAGACCAAAAATTGCTCAAAAATTCGTATACAATTTCAGTGCAAATTGTGCTTCCGGCCGCATACAGGCAAATTTCGTAAAGGAATGATTATTTTGGGGGTTTATTGATTAAAAATCGATTCATAACATATTTTCTTGTTTGGAAAAAAAAATACAATGAAAAACAGAAAATAAAGTCGAAAAAAAAACAAAGAAATACATAAGAAATTAAACAAACAATAAAATACTTAAGACTTTTTTCTGATGGCACAATTTTTTTTCTCTTACATTTGCTAAGGGCATTTAAAAGAATATTTACACAAAATAGTGCCTGTTTTGAGGTTTATTTAGTGATTTATTCCAAATTGTCTGTTCTTATGCATCATTATGAATAAGTTAGCATAATTTAGCATAAATGATATTTTTTTTGAAAAATTACCTTCATGTTACATGTACTTGAGATTACGTCATAGGCAATGTGTGTGCCAATTTTCGTCGCGATCGCGCGGTCGACGGCCGAGATCTGGAGGGGGGCTGTGAGCCCCCCCGGCTGTATTATCTACCTGAATAGCCCGGCTAAGTTACGGTTAAGGAATCTTACAAGAAAAAAAAAAAATCTTTTCTAAAACAGACGTGATAGAGCTCTTTGTAAAGTTGGGATGAAGATAAGTGAAATAAATGAAAGGAATGAAGTTTATTGGTGACTGCAGTTCCACATTTCTTTGTGGTGGACACTGTGTGGGATATGAATTGAGACAAATGTTCATTTTCATTTTCTACTTGAAAGTGCATAATCAAATTTTGACCCAACTTGGCAGGTACTATTGCTAGAGAAATTATAGAATATATTATTTGTACAAATTAGCATGCACCATTCCCAACTTACGGACCTTAGGCCCAAGCGGAGACAAAGCCCCCAAATTAACAAATCTTGACAATTCTCTTCTCTATCGAACCAAAAGGAATGGACAAGGTGGGTACTATGAGTGAGATTGATGACTGTATCTTCAAATTTGTTTATGGCAGATCCAGACGGGCTGGCGGGGAATCAAATAGGGATGCAGTTTTCACATTTTATTCTTCTTTAGAGTGCATGGGCAGATTTTCCTCAAACTCGGCATCGATATCGATTGAGTTTAGAATGCACATTTCTACAAATGGGCCCTATAATCCCTTCTTTGTAATGCCCTGGGAGTAAAGGCGGGGGGGGGGGGGGGTGGGGTGGGGACAAGCCCCCTCCCCCAAAAAAGTATGGAACCTGTACAAAGTCTTCTTCTCTAGACCAGAAGTAATGAGCTAGGTTAATTCTATATGGATGGTGATTGCATGCCTTCAAGTTTGTTCATAGCAGATTATGCATGGGTGAGCTTCTGGTCTTATTTTGTACAAAATTGAGCTCTTGTGATTATTAATCATCCGGCGTTGGTATTTCTTTTTTTTTTTTCCTTTTCTGCATGCTGCTTCTTGGAAACAAAACGTTTCACCAAGCTTCCAGAAAGCAACCTATGAGGGAAAGCATCTCAAATTGCTTAAATGGGCGCCATGGCAAAGTCTGTACATTAAAGAATCTTAAGAAATAAAATCTTCTCTGAAACAGACGTGATAGAGCTCTTAAAAAAGGTGGGATGACAACAAATGAAATAAATGAAAGGAATGAAGTTTATTGGCATGACTGGTGACTGTAGTTCCGTATACGTTTGGGTATGAGGGACACTGTGTGGGATCCAAATTGAGACAAATCTTAAAAATCTTAATCTTCTATTTGAAAATGCATAATCAAATTTTGACCCAACCTGGCAGGTATTATTGCTATAATATAGAAATGATAGAATACATTATTTGTACAAATTAGCACCGTTCCCAACTTATGGGGCTCAGACCTAAGCGGAGACAAACCCCCCAAATTAACGAATCTTTAACACAATAAGGTGAATGATAAGAGTAAGTTAGATTGATGACTGTAGTTTCAAGTTTGTTTAATGGCAGATCTGGACGGGCGGGTGGGGAATCAAATCGGGGTCCGGTGTCACATTCTCATCTTCTTTAGACTCACTGCATGTGCAGATTTTCAACAAACTTGGCAGGGATCTCGACAGAGTGTAGAATGTACATTTTTACAAATGGGCACCAATTCCTTCTTGATAATTCCTTGGGAGTAAAGGCGGGGGGGGGGGGGAGGGGAGAAGTAAGGAACCTGTAAAAGTTTTCTTCTCTAGAACCAGAAGTGGTGAGCTAGGTTAATGCAATGGATGGTGACTGTATATGCCTTCAAGTGTGTTCATGGCAGATCATGGGTGAGCCCCTGCTTGGGACACCGAGTTGGGACCTTATTTTTACATTTTCATCTTCTTTAAAACACTTGGTCAAATTCGTCATCAAACGTGCCAGGAATTTTTACTACACTCCTCTGTAGACCCTACCCCCGTCCCCGAACTCCAAACTTAGCAAATTACACACACACACACACGCGCGCGCGCGCACACCAACACACACACACAAACACGTATACACACATATAAACGACAAGTCAAAAGTGAAACCTAGGAAACTAGAAAAACTCTGAGTAAATACATGTCATTATGTAGCAGTAAATGTGCTTGCATAGATATGTACAGATCATGATCCAGTGGTGGCCGTATTGGGGCGGGGACTGAATTTGGGGCCAGTCTAAATGCGTCGTCAATTTTCTTCATACTTGGCAGGCATTTTTGCCGATGTGGTAATAAATGAAAATTATGCCCTTCTGGAGGCCCTCAAAGCCGCCAACTCTCATAGGTGTAGTTAAAAATAATGTGTGAACATAAGTTAAAATGTGATACTCAGGTAAGAGCGAGACCCTTCCCCCGACTCATGTTTTGCTTTGTTTTATATTTCTAGGATACTTTTTGGGGACAGTATAGTCTGACGGAAAAGGTAGACTTCAGTAATGTGCGGTACTGTGTTAGAATGCAATCTGTCAGCTTGTATGACGTCAAAGGGCCTTGGTCTGAGCAACGCTGCAAATACACGCCTCCACGAGGTCAGCTACATTTGATTCCACATTGTGTTTACAATCCTGTAAATAAAGAAGGGGGATCAGAAAAAAATACACTAACCGGGTCAATCTCCAGTACGAGATTGCCAAATCAATAAAGACAAGATGAAAATTTTTGACTAAAATTCTCAGGACTTGATGGTCTAAGATTAAAACTGAACACCAACAAGAGCAAAACAAAAAAATGAAGCGTTTGGATAACCAATTTGTTCCCTTATTCTGTTTTCACTTAAATCGTGGCCTCAATTTTTCTGTTGCTATGTCATTAATTTCTATGTACTTGCACATTACACTGCACTGAAGGATACAAAATCGTGTCCTATGACATTCTAATTCCATGCCAGCATTTTTATTCATTTATTTATTCTCTTTTTTCTTTTTCTTTTTCTTTTTTTTTTTTTGCTGAGAGTTTGACAAATCCCTGGATTGCTCCAGGTTTGCTTGAAGGAGGAATGCATGTCCATTTACCAGGCAGCACGAGCACCCTATCTGAATTTGAGTTTGAAGTTGGTGTATGTGCTTTTCTTCGTTTTACAGAACCAAATGTTGATATTACTGATGTTTCCCACAGTAATGAGATGAATGCTGACCAACCTTTGCTCAGAAATGTCACTGTACGTTGGAATGTAAGTAATGATATGTATCCTCGCCATCATAATTATTTTGATTCATTTTGATAAAAAGAGTAAATCTTGTATCATATTTGATATCATAACCATTACGGTGGTGCTGTTAACATATGATTTAACTTTTAGCATGAATATTCATCAATTCATATTTTGAAAGACTCCGGTCTTTGGATGCAGTTAGTATCCAGCAGTCTGCAGGCATTAATGAAACATGTTCAGCTGATGGTATGCTTTAAAAAGGTAACTAGATGCTCCCAAATCATTGCATGTCGATATTTATGTTTATGTCATATGTCACAGCATGCTACCTTCAATTCAATTCAATTCAAATTTTATTTTCACTTTTTTCTTTCCAACATAATGTACAAGAAACAATATTATGAGTTTGACATGGGAGTAACAAAGTATACATAACCAGACAGGATTAACAACATGTTCATGTTCATGTGTACATGATCAGTACAAAAAAGATACATTCTATATACACTCTGCGAAAAAAAAAAAACAAAACAAAAAAAAAAAACTGGAGGTACCCACTCAAAAGACCAGGCTTGTATCATGTGGGTTCCTCTGAAGGAAAGGGGGAGGGGGTGAAAAGCTTACAACTACAAAGAGTGCGGGAAACTGGGAAAGTCGGGAATAGAGAGAGTAAAAAAAAAAAAGCAAAAGTGTGAAAAGAGGAAACAAAAACAGGGAAAAGAGAGAGGGAGGGAGAGAAAGAAAAGCCTAAATAATTTTGATGCAATCACCAAGGGCGAAAGCCCACAGAGACAATTAGCCAAGCGTCTTCGAAAGTGATACATTGTTGAGCTGCTTTCCAGCGGAAGAGATTGTAACTGTGGGGACGAGAGCACGTGTGGAATACTAGCACGCAGTAAAAAATTATCTATGCCTCAAGAGAACGCAGCCTATAGTGAAAGAAGAGAAGACAATGTCGTGCTTACGAAATATATTACGAAATTAAATTCATTCGGTTACATTATAAAACTTTAAAAGAAACATTTGAAATGGCCTATCCAGTGATACATGTTGTTGTTTTTTTTCCTTTCTTTGTTTGTTGTTCTTGTTGGGGTTTTTTTCTCCATCTTTTTGGCAAGGTGGAAATGCCAACTGATGAACCATATCAAGGGTTGCTTGGCTTCGAAGTGAGGACAGTACAACTCTCCTCAGAAACGGAACAAGCCCAAAACATGAGCTTGTCAGAAGAGTATAAACTCAAGCTAGTTAAGAGTGGTAACTTCAGCTTTGAAATACCAGGTGAGCAAGCAATGTTGTTCTTGATTCTCTCTCATCTTTCCTTCAACAAAACTGAGAGGTTCATTTTAATACAGGTATGACATACATGTGTATGAGAGTCTCTGTATTTTGACTTTGTTTGAAATACTCAAATGTGTCAAGTTAACTGTACGTGTGTGTCATCTCGGGTTGGGTGCTCTGATTTCTGCTCTCATTTGGAGACGGTTTGTCTTACGGAGGACTTTGATTGATTTCATCAGATAATCGTGATTTTTTTTTTTTTTTTGCTAATCTTTATATGACTGCTCTTGGTTGCCATTAAACACAGAATATTGGAGAAGGGACGAATATCATTTATCACAGTGTTATTTTTATTTCGTATGTATAATTGAATTGAATTTAAGATCATTTTCTTTATATTTATATATATATATATATATATATATATTGTTTTATCATTGATTATGATATTCAGTTTTGTTTGCGACGCAATTATATTTTTGTCTCTGAGTTTCAGATTCTATGTGTAGGACGTATATAACTGATCTGTATTTCATTGCTTTTGTTTTTGTTTTTGTTTTTTCTTGTTTAATTCATGCTTCACATTACTCAATAGTATTCATGAATTTTGGCGCGTGATATAATGTACATTGCACAGTGGTGTATGTAATACCACATAAGGACTTTTCAGAGAAATCGCTGGGTCATGGAGTCGCAGGTTAACGATAAAGTTAAAATGTTGAAATTATTTTTATTTCTACTGTGTATCGAAGATGGTTTGGGGTATGTTGATGATACCTATAGGTATCGTACACTTGCTGTCAGACAGTGATTTTCTTTGGGGGCGGAGGTTTTATTTCATTTCAATTTCATATCAATTCATTTCTTTTCATTCTTCTTTTTCCAACAAAACATAACACACAATAGATCTGGAATTACATCATGAACATAAACATTCGACTTTGCAAAAAATTAAATGATACAGATAAACAAAAGAATGCATACTGGCAAAAAGAGTACAAAGTTATGCTTCAGATGAGAAAAAAGAAAGAACTGAGAGGTCCACTAAAAAGCAAGCTTGTATGTTGTGAACCACTCAAAGAAAGAACAAACTCATGAATTACTTATTTACAAACATTTATCACAGATATAATTTACGACAAAACGGAACAAAACAGGAGAAACACATAAACATGACACGGCTTGACAGAATAGATGGAAAGAATGGAAGGAGAGAAAGGAAAAAGAGAATGCCTACACGCTGAACTAGGAAAATGGAACGGGGGTGGGGTGGGAATTGAGGATGTGCTTAAGAGAGCTGGTACTCACGCAGCTGTGCAAAGATTGTGACGGCTACTTCATTACGTAATAATTAATTCAGTGATCCATGATTGGTGGATGGATGATGAACTCTGAGGATGATGACATCTAACTAATAAAGGAAAAATATCAGAGAGGATTTAACAGAAAGACTTTTAACTTGCGATTAAAAGAATGTAAAGATGGGGAATTTTTTTATTTCACAGCTTAATGAATTCCAAAATCTAGGACCGGTGTACATAAATGTATTCTGAGCTAATAAAGTTCTCAGGAGGGGTAAATGAAACTCATTAGATTGCCTCGTGGGATAATTATGAAAAAAACTGGTTCAGTGGGAACATTGAATTGAAAATACTGGGAAGTGCATTTTCATTGTAATTAAACATAAACTGAACAAGTTGAAAAAGGTACAAATGTTTAATTTTCAAAATCTTTATTTAGTAAATAATTACTCTGAATGGGAACGTGGCGGGACGCCACAAAATATACGAAGTGCTTTTTTTTTTTTTTTTTTTTTTTTTTTCAGTAACAACAATTTATCTAGTAAAGTTTGATGGGCACTTCCCCATGCTAGAAGTCCGTAATTAAGATCAGGTAAAATTAGAGAAAAACACAATGTTAACAAAGAGGACAATGGAATATGAGACTTGAGTCTGTTTTGGGTCATGGGAAAGGATTTAGGTGCAAAGAATACATTATTAATTAGTAGTGTAGTCAAAGTGGATTTTTTTTTTTTTGCTTTTTTCTGTTTTTTTTTTTTTTTTTTTTTTTTAGAGAGAGATGTACTCTGATATCACTTTTTTGTACACTGGATTATTTTTTTATGGAGGAAGGGGGAAGGAACGAATACCCATTCGCCACAATGATATTTCTAGTTTGCATGTACAGTTATCCACTTGGGTCCTGTTTTATGAAGATTTGAAATTGATTATAAAGTTGATTTAAACTGTAAGTCTATGGCAACCTGTGTGGTAAGGACATTCAAAACCAATTTTATCTTTTAATAAAACGGGGCCCTGGCGTACACGCTCAGTTTGAAATCATTTGTATTATTTTGTTTTCTTTTTGCGCGTGTGTGTTCAACTAATCCTTGATGTGTTTCCTTAAGTTGGTTGGACAGGCCCAAGGGTCATAGTGATTTTGATTGTTTTTTTTTCCAACCCGGCACCTTAGGGAAGCTCAACAGGGAAAGCCTGACTCTTTGTTTTCTTGTGTTTTGCTTATTTTATTATTGTTAATCTGTTATCACTTCTATCGTTTTGCAAATGCCGAATAAATGATAGTAATAACTAGAGATTGTAATTTGTCATCACTGACAAATTAAGGTGATCCGATTTTTTTTTAATCAATGATTCGAGTCCTGATCGTAATAGGCATGACAATACAAGTTTCGTCTGTGTTTAGAGACATTGGCCGTGTGAGGTTTGGATTCTCATTTAGAAAAGGGAGTCATATCTGTCATCTTTGGTACCAATTCTGTATACACTTAATAACGAAGATACAGCAAAGAATACATATGACCTTTGACCCACATTTACACTCCCAAGATGGCATCTGAGGAAAAAGTGGTTATTTTGTGAAATGATTCTTGCGACATCGTCTATATTCGTGTGCAAAATATGGCAAAGATAGGACAGGTATTCACCAAGATGCAAAATGCAAAGTCTTAGCTACAACATAAAATCTGGGATAAATTCACCGAAGGGTAAGTGAGAGCTAGTGCTCGATAAAGAAAAGCATGTTAATTTTCACATTAAAAAAAATCCCTCCCATAGAGATAACACGTCATGACGACAACATAGAAAGAAGTACATATGACCTTTGACCTCACTTTGCACACCCAAGATGGCGTCTGAGCAAAAAGTGGTTATTTTGTGAAATGATCCTTGTTACATGGTCTTTGTGTGTGCAAAATATGGGAAAGATATTACATGTATTCACCAAGATACAGGATGAAACATTTATGACCTTTGACCCTAATTTACATACCCAAGATGGTGTCTGATCAAGTAGTTGTTATTTTATGAAATAATGTACGTGACATGAACTAAACATGTGCAAAATATGGGATTGATAGCCATTGTTGTTGTTCATCTATTGCACAGAAAGTAGTAGAAAGAAAGAAAAATAAAGAAAAAATATGTTATTTTATAGAAATTTGAAGGAGAAGCATAAAAAAATCAGAAAAAGATAAAGTTAGGAACGGAGATTAAGACTAACTAAAGAAAAAGAAGAAAAAAAGTGTTTAAAAAATTGAAAAAAAATATTGGCAGGGGTGAGCCTCGAACCAGGGACCTTAGGTTTACGAGTCGGATGCGCTATGCAATGACCTATTTCATGCTCCATAGGCCCTGTGTATTAAGCAAAATGACGCTGCATCGAAGCCACGTGCCATTTTCAACCAAGTTTTTCGACGTGATGCCGACGTCGTATGAAAAAATGGAGGGCACATTTACGATAGCCCAAAGTCTCAGCTACAACATACTAAAATCTGGGAAAAATTCACAGAAGCAAAAGTGAGCTAGTGCTCGAAAAAGATAGTCATGTCAATTTTCACTGCCAGAAAAACTGCTCTCCCATAGAGATAACACGTAAACTGGTCAAATTCTACAAGGATACATTCAATCCATTTTTACGAGGCGATGACGTCATTCAATCAAAATGTTGTTTTTACATTAATGAAAGAACATTTCATAAGCTACAACATACTGAAATATGGGAGAAAATTGGCAGATTATAAGTGAAATACGCTCGAGTGAACTTGTAATTTGATGACGTCATTTTGAAAATTTACTTTTTTTATTTTATTAAGAAATTTTTTATCTTTTAATCATTTTGTGAGCATTGCATTGGAAGGGTAAGTGAGCTAGTCGTAGATAAAGACAATCATGTCAATTTTCACATCTAGAAAAATTCCCTCCCATAGAGATAACACGTCATAATGAAGATAAAGAAAGAAGTACATATGACCTTTGACCCTACTTTGCACAGACAAGATGGCGTCTGAGCAAAAAGTGGCTATTTTGTGAAATGATTCTTGTAACATGGTCTTTACGTATGCAAAATATGGGAAAGATAAGACATGTATTCACCAAGATACAGGATGAAACATTTTTGACCTTTGACCCTAATTTACATACCCAAGAAGGTGCCCGATCAAGTAGTTGTTATTTTATGAAATAATATACGTGACATAAACTAAACATGTGCAAAATATTGGGCTGATAGAGCTTGTTTTTCTTGAGTTATTGCAAAGAAAGTTGCAGAAAGAAAGGAATATGAAAATACATGGAAGATAAGCTTTAATTTCAACCAAGTTTTTGCGCATGATGCCGACTCCGTATGAAAAAACGAAGGGCACACTTACGATAGCCCAAAGTCTCAGCTACAACATACTAAAATCTGGGAGAAATTCACCGAAGCATAAGTGAGCTAGTGCTCGATAAAGATAGTCATGTCAGTTTTCATTTCCAGAAAAACTGCACTCCCATAGAGATAACACGTAAACTGGTCAAATTTAACAATGTTACTTTTAATCCCTTTTTACGAGGTGATGCCGTCATCCAATCAAATTGTTGTTATTTTATATCTGAAAGACCATTTAATAAGCTACAACATATTGAAATTTGGACGAAAATCAACTAAAGAATAAGTGAGATATGCTTGAATGAACTTGAAATTTGATGACGTCATTTTGAAAATTTACTTTTTTAACTTTATTAAGAAATTTGATATATTTTAATCATTTTTCCAGCATTGCCAACCCATGAAATGACATGTACAACTCATCAGCTTTCAGAATATGTAAAGAAAATGGGGGGTCACCGTCCATCCTGACGAGTAAAATCGGATTTAAAATTGGCAGTTTTTTGGCATTGTTGCACTGTATATCGCCATTGACGCGCGCGCGGAATTTCAACTTTGACGGACCCGTATGACGTCATTTTGAGTGGGATTAACTTGAAACTTGGTAGAAATATTCCTTGACATTTCAGACATCCGATCAAAGTGAAAAAACGGGAAATTTTCGTTGCATATGAGCTGTGCGTGCGTATATGTGCGCGCGCGTACGCGTCCGTCCGATTTTTTCAATTTTTCAAAAAATGCTCCAAATGGTCTGAAACGTGTGTAAAAAAAATTTGAGCTCGATTTGAGCATACAAATATTTCAACGCGCGCGTACGCGCAAGTATTAAGAGAAAAAATGAATTTTGATAATATGAGTAGAATGTGCATAACTTGAAATATATGTGACGTAAATTTCATTGAAAAATTCCATTCCATTAATGAGATATGATTGAAAATGTGTTTTCATATAATGACGTCATAGTGACGTCACGGTCGACTGATCACTACGATTTTACTTGACCCGTCGTCTTTGGGACATGATACACATATGGTATAATTTTGACATTGATAGGAAGAGGACTTTCTGAGCTAATCGATACACAAATTTTGTCCAGAAATAAAGAAGAAGAAGAAGAAGGAAAACAAAGAATCAGTACAGATACAGAAGGTGATCCGAGAGGATACTCGGATCACCTAATAATTACTGCAAAGAGTATATGAAATATGTGCAAACTACATGCAAAGTTTTTTTTTTTTTCTCTCAATCATTTGTGAGCTTTTCATACCTCCACTCTGAAGAGAGTTGGAAACATTATGTTCGTGGGTTGTCTGCTGTCAGTCCATTAGTCTTCCCCCCCCCCACACACACACACACATACATTCCGTTATCAGAGTTCTTCCACTTTGAGATCATTTTTCTCAAAATATGCTGCTCTCCTGCTTTAGATTGAATTTCTTCCACTCTACTTGTTAAAAATTTACCTTTGGGAACAGTGATTCAAAAATTTGAAGATATGACATTTAATGCATATGTGTAGGTCTGCTGTACCACAAAACATCCTATCATACCATAAAATCTTCATGATAAAGCCTGAAATATATGGAGATATCTGTATTTTTCTCACTAAAGCGTAACCGTATGGATGGTTTAGTCTAGAAGCATTTTATTGTAATTATTGTTCTCATTCTGTATATTTAACAATACTTAACATCGGTTTCACCGGATTCAATCTTTACAGTCGTTGTTTCTATCCCCAACTCACATTTTAGAACTATGTTAAAACACTAATACTGGGTTTTTATTTCATCTGCAAATCGTAAATTATGCCTTTAATATAGTGTGTCTCTCACTGAAGCTGTGTATTTTTTCCGCTATGAATTTAGCTTTCTCCCGCCTAGCAACAACCCGAAAGCTTCCAGTGCCCTTGACCCTTCATAGCTGCAATACTCACACACAACATTGTGTGCATACTTTGAGTTCTTATGAAGTATTTATGGAGCAGCAATATCTTAGGTTTAAAATGTCTCCTTAATGTGCTTCCCCAACAGTTTTTCACCTTTATCGTTCTCTGTTTCTTTACAGACCTCCTCACAAACGAGTCATATGATATCGTGATCACTGGGTACAACGAAGCTGGGTTTTCAGCCGCCCCGCGAAAGCATGTTGTTGATCCTGAATATGAAAAGCCGAAGAGTGTATCTGGAGGTAACTAGGAGCATTGCGATTAAGCTACAACATAGTCCTCAGAAGGGCTCAAAAGTCATCTTTCAGCATTTGGAATTGGCTTACAATATGTTGAAAGGGTCTACCGAGAAACATGTCTGGTTGATGCAATTTGCCAACACAGCATAATGAGTTGTTCTGGAGTATGCGATCAAATGTGAAAAAATAATTTCGACCGTAGTACACAACTTTTATTTCCGAAGCGTCCTCACTGTTTAGCAGTAAGCTGAATGTCAGTAGTATGTGATGATCGAATCATGTCCTAGCAGTACTATTGAATTACATGCAACTAACATACTGCACTTCACTCTCGCGCGATGAATACTGCCATGGCCTGATATATTATTGCAATCAATGTACACGTAAATCGAATACATAGGACCCGAGTTCGATTCCCGCCCAGTGCTAACATCCTTGGACAAGATGTTTTTACCCACAATGTCGTTCTTGATCACCTAGGTGTATAAATTTGTATACACCTGGCAATGCCAGGGTAATAATAATGGCAGGGCCCCCTGGTAGAACAGTGACAACACTGAAGAGGCTACCCTGGACAAAGAAGACTTTATTGATATAATAATAATAATAATAATAATAATAATAATAATAATAATTATTATTATTATTATTATTATCATTATTATTATCATCATTAAATTTTATTACATTAGGCCTATTACTATCATCCAGTTGAGATACATGTTTTATGTCTTATGATAGGATGATGAGTTCCATACTTTCAGTTCTGACTACCATATATCTGCAGCATTGAGAACTCTCTGCAGTTTTGCAGCACCTCTACATCGAAGACCATGCAAAATTAACAGGAGTCAAATCTTGATGTGACACAACCATAAACTAATGACTTTCATTGGATTTTTTTGTCAGATGTTACCTAACTGGACTAGCATCCTTTGTGTCCAATAGGTGGTCCATGATAACATCAAGATATAGTGCTTCATACGTTATATTCAAATACATGTACTACCATAGCTAAACGAAGTCATTTGGGCTGACAGTGTGTGTGCGTGTATGTTTGTTTGTTTTTTGGCTACATTGAAATTTCATTCTCGCCAAAGAGAATTTTGCGCCAAGGGCCTTAGCGATAATAAACTTGGGACCTGCATTAAAGGGACTGACAGTACTGGCTTAGGTGGGGATTCATGTTTTGAACATTTCTAAGTGAGATAATGAGAAACTTCTTATAAAATATGAAAGAGCATGTAATTTTAAGAAGAATTGGTGTTCGAATGCCTGAGATATCCCCCCCCCCAAAAAAAAAAAGAAGTGATGATAATAATAAAAGATTACAGGCCACGACTTTTATTACGATCTCTTTGTTTCACCTTGATTTTGGATATCTCAGCCATTTCAAAACTGATTTACATCAAATAAATTTTTTGATACCCTTTAGAATTGCATCCTCTTTGACATCTCATAGAGTGGTTTCTGAATATCTCGCAAAACGTTAAAAGCTAAATCCTCACCTCGACCAGAACTGTACACACCCTTTAATGTGACAAAATTTCATTACGATCATGTTTGTTGTAACGAGAGTGTTGAATGTACATGTATCTTGCGTATTTAGTGACTTATAGTGATTGCATAGGACATTCGAGTATACCTGGAAGTGAAATTAATGATTACAGTATTTTCTGTGTTGAGTACCTCTTATACTAAGAGCAAGTCTCAAGATGGATGTCTGTCGGTCACTATAATATAAATACTTAAGTAGACCTGTATGTTGTCGGTAGGAATTATTTACTCTCAAGACCATGAGCTTTGATAATGTCATAGATCTCGTAGATAGGTGCACTACACAGTATGTTGAGATGTGGCCCGATGGGATAGCCTTGAGGCACACCACTGTCAGCACTGGTCTCTGAGGACACTTCAAATATACGATTCTTTATCACCCTAAATGTATTCCTTTCCAAAATAATGATGTATCAGTCCATTTCTGTGAACCCTTTCGAGTTTCTTGTCATTTCTTCAATCTTTTTGTAGGTTCAACATTGCCGGTCATTGTCTCCGTACCTGTTGCCATGCTTGTTCTAATTCCGATGGTGCTGTATGTGTTGTACCAGAAATTGAAAAGGAATTTAAATCAGTTTCCGGAGCCAGTTTTCACCAAGGTCAGTCAAATTTGCCGAAGGATAAACTTCCATTCTGTCAGGCTCTATTTCTTCCTCACTCTCGTCCTCTTCCGTCTTCCCAAGGAGGTACGAGAGATGGTCTTCCCCATCCCATTCCAGAAAATCGTCACCTTTTCTTTCAGTGACGCTCGCCAAGTGTGATATTTTTGGACTTCTCACAGCAATGCCCTAATAAAGTTGCAGGAACTGTGGCGGATCCAGGATTTGGAAAAGGGTAGGGGTCGCAAGGGGCAAGGGTGCGTAAGACCAGGCGGGGGACGATGTTGGAGGGGGATCCCCGTCCCTCGGTAAGGACTTCTTTGAAAAGTAAAATCATGTTAACAAATCGCGTTTTGAGAAAAGTTTTAGAGGAAAAACAGTAATTTGAACATTCCTATTGAATCTATAAAGTGTGAATAGGTTATTTATAAAATGCAAGAAGGAAAACGAAATACCTTTTATTCTACACTTACAATGAAAATACTGCAACTGATTAACAAATTTCCCGACATCCAATAATTTGAATAATAAACATACTGACTTTGAATGATCATCTTAAGCTCTCTATCACTATCACGTGCTGGACCGGTATCTATCAAGATCTATCAGATCGGGGAAGAATGGCAAAAGCGTACAGGGATCGCTTTAAATCGGAAGCATCCTAGCAGCATGTCTGTGATGACGAAGCAACAGTGGGCATTTTTTCTGATGGGGGAAAAAATGCGTATGTTCAAAGTTTCTCCCTTGTCGTCCCGATCAAAATTTCCCAAATTTGGATCGTCTATGGTAAGTGGGAAGATCGCAATGGCAACGGGATGAACGTAAAAAGGTCCGAGTAAGATCAGCAGCTATACAAAACTCGATGTGATCTCGCTCTCACTCTAGTTATACCTTGTTTCAATGTCAGGATATATAACGCTGTCTCGGTTTCTTCTGCGCTGTTCCAGCGCTAATCCAGACTCATATGCTTCTGAATATCGCTCTCACCGTTATAACAACTATCACCTAGCCGATTAAATTATAAAGACATATTTCACAAATTGAAGGGGGCGCTCCTTGCGCCCCTGCCTGGATCTGCCACTGCAAACATACCAGCTGGGAAAATAGTACCAGGTTATTATGATAATATTTACAATGGGATAGTTGTTTACGAACTCTTGGCTCAATGCTCTTTAGTGTATGATCTCCTAAATGCGCAATTGCATCTGAGTTCAAAGCTGGCTTGCTCAAGACAACTTCATTTGTGTTAGAACTATTTTTTTTTTTTGTGCTAGGCTCATAGGAATAAAAAGTAAATGGTTGTCTGGGTGTTCTTTTCGGGGTTTTTTCGGGGGGGGGGAGGTATTAATTCGTTTGTTTTATTTTGAGAGCTCACAAAAAGAGCAATCCGATGCATGCTCCAATAATGCAAGTGTTCTGGGATGTACACCAAGTAAATAGTGAATAGTGAAGGAAAGTATCTTTGTGTAGAAATGATGACAATTTTCAATTACCATCAATACATCAGGGTAAGTCAATTTGTTTCTGTACTTTTCAGACGGACCAAGTAAAGCTCAGGCCAGGGCCTGAACAAGAGGTGTTCGATCAACCGACCTCTGCAGCCAAAACAGAAAAGGAGATAACAGTGCAGATTCATCTGTCTCAAGAGTATGTCACTGTGGTGCCTTCAACTGCAGATGTTCCCATTGTGGTTAAAGATAGGGCAGCCAGTCATCGAAAACAGGGGTATTCTCAGTTGTCAATGGAATGCAGAAGCTATACCAAAATTGGAACAGACTCTGGAGGAAATGGCTCCACCTCCCCATCCTCCACAGCGAATGGCGTTAAGGATTCTTCGGAGGATGGAAGTCCTGTGGGCTCGTGGACCACTTCCGCTGAAAGATTGGCCATTGATAGCGGTGACACCCAGTATTATATATCTCCAGAGCGAGGCACACAGGGTGAGGGTGATACTGGGGTGCATCCAGAGGTTGACAAGACTAAACCGACCATTACTCCTGGATTACATTTGAATGGATCACCAACTGGAGATGCCCAAGGATCGATCCTTTCAGAGGATGCTCCTGATGCTAATAATGAGATCAGTCCGCAATCTGCAGCTACCAGCTCTTATGTACCTTACCAACAAAAGGTCAGCCAGATGAAAACTTACATTCCAGTTCCTGTCATGTCATCTGCCCTGTGTCAGGCCTCTGGTTATGTTGACCCGGAAGCACTCACTGACTTGACCAGTGCAGGTACAGGAAAATCGATTGGTGGCAGTGAGATCAACCTTGATAACCCCAATGCCTCACCAGTGCATACAGTAATAGACGGCCACGTCAGCACCAGCGCAGAGTTGAAGTCAGGATGCCGAGGATCAAGTGATGAGCTGCAGTCAAGTCCCCTGGAGGACATTGGCCAGAATGCATCATTTGTTGATGACAGCCATAGGCGTAGCCAGGATTTTTTAGAGGGGGGTGTTTAACCCTATTAAGCCCAAGCTTATTTTGACCCCTCGCAGGCCCGGGGGGGGGGGGGCACATTGTGCCCCCCCCCCCTTTATAACTTTTTTATTTTTTGATGTATCATTGTCATATTTGGCACATGGGTAGGGTAACTCATACTCTACACGACTGTATATTTGAATTTTCTCAAGGTCACCCATGGAGGGCGCTAGTTTCCAAAATATAAAGAAATACATAGGAAATGTGCTAAAAACATGATTTTTCTGCATAATTTCTTTATCCCCATTATATATGTCTTATCATAGACCAATCATTTTCATATTTGTCACAAGTGATAAACAAGTGGAATCTTATTATTTGTTATGGTTGAAATTTCTCAAGGTCACCACATGGGGGCGCTATTCGTGTCAACATAATGATACACTATGAGACCTGATATGAAATGTTTGGGATGGGTACATGTACAGTTATGACATTTCATATTTGCATAATAGTGGAATTTCAAGATTACAAATTGAAAATATGAAGAACTAATGATGTTAGAGGCATAGCTTGGGTGAGGGAATCAAAATATCACAAAATAGAAGGGCAATCTTTAGAAAGTATCATTGTTTTCAATTATCTCTATTATATCTATTGTTTTATGCCTTTGTCACATAAAAACACAGGAAATAATAAGAAAAACTTTCCAGGACCATAATTACTTCAAATTTTACTCGTTCAACAAATTTCAGCCAAGAAACACCCATTTCATCCACTGTAATGCTGTTAAATAAAATGGGAACAGAAAAAAGATGCAAAATCTGACTGACATGGTTGTCAGTTTATGGTTGCCATGGCAACCAGCAACATCAAATATAGCTGAATTATATATCAAAATGTTCGCAATAAGATTTTAGGAAAAGTCACCAAATTTGGTTGAAATCGGATAAAGGGCCAAGGAGTGGCAAATGAAAATCTGGTAGGGGGGCATAATGTGCCCCCCCCCCCCCCTGACACCGGGCGTCTTTTATATTTTTTCGTAAAAGACGCACGGTGTCAATTCGTTGTGCGCTCGATGGCTGTAGAGAGCACGCGCATCATCCATACGGGGAGTGAATCCGTGGCCCAAACACAGCCCGGACGCAGCAGAAGTTTCTCATGCAGTAGCCTAAAATTGCTACGTCGTGTCTGTGGGCTCCTAAATCCGGTAGCCTAAAATTGCTACGTCGTGTCTGTGGGCTCCTAAATCCGTATGCTCTTGCCAACGGACGTTGAACAAGTGTGTGTGTGTCAACGGCGTAAATCCGTGCTGAGGAGCGTGGGGGGGGGGGGGGGCTGATCGGCGATAGTCACCATCACCACGATTACAAGCCCATAACCGGACGGGTGCAGCCAGTGACGTACCGTGGCGGGTTGGTCAAGACAGGGGGAGGCACCTCGTGAAAAAGTAATTTTGAGGGTGTGTATGCATGCTTGTGCGTGCGTGCGTGTGTATGTGTGTGTGCGCGTATGTGCGTGTGCTGTCAGTCTGGAAACTGTAATGGGGACTGCAATACATAACGGAATATGATACATTCCACTGCGCAGTCATTTTTTTCCTTATGGATTATGGAATGACGGTGTGAAACGACAAATTATTGGCAGCAACATCAGGAGAATTACATAACAATTGAAATGAATGCGAGCGAGCGGAGCGAGCGAGGTTGAAAATTTTGACATTTTACAGTCCCCAAACTGCCGTTTGTAGCTATATTTTTTCGCTTTGGAAATTAAGTGGGCGCACCGGACGCAACTGCTGGCAATTACTGGCAACGACATCAGGAGAATGACATAACGAGTATATGCGAGCGAGCGATCTTGAAAATTTTTACATTTTACAGTCCCAAAACTGCCGGTTGTAGCTATATTTTTTCGCTTTGGAAATTAAGGGGGCGCAACGGGCGCAACTGCTGGTAATTACTGGCAGCAACATCGGGAGAATGGCATCACGAGTAATGCGAGCGAGCGAAGCGAGCGAGCATGAAAATTTTGACATTTTACTGTCCCAAAACTGCCGTTTGTGTTGCTATATTTTTTCGCTCTGGAAATTAGGGGGCGCTCCGGACGCAACTGCTGGCAATTACTGCCAGCGACATCAGGAGAATGACATAACGATTATTATGCGAGCGAGCGAAGCGAGCGATATTGAAAATTTTGACATTTTACATGCAGTCCCAAAACTGCCGGTTGTAGCTATATTTTTTCGCTTTGGAAATTAAGGGGGGGGGGGGGCACCGGGTGCAACTGCTGGCAATTACTGGCAGCAACATTAGGAGAATAACATAAAGATTATTATATGCGAGCGAGCGCAGCTAGTGAGCCTGCAAATTTTGACATTTTACAGTCCCAAAACTGCCGTTTGTGTAGCTGTATTTTTTCACTTTGGAAATTAAGGGGAGGGGGCGCACCGGGCGCAACTGCTGGCAATTACTGGTACCAACATCAGCAGAATGGCACAGCGATTAAATGCGAGTGAGCTTGAAAATTTTTATATTTTGCAGTCCCAAAACTGCCGTTTGTAGCTATACTTTTTTGGCTTTGGAAATTAAGGGGGGGTGCAACGGGCGCAACTGCTGTCAATAACTGGCAGTGACATCAGGAGAATAGCATAACAACTAAATGTGAGCTAGTGGAGCGAGTGAGCTTGAAAATTTTGACATTATTTTCAGTCTCAAAACTGCCGTTTGTAGCTATACTTTATAATAAGGGGGGCGCACCGGGCGCAACTGCTGGCAATTACTGGCAGCAACATCAGGAGAATGGCATAGCGATTAAATGCGATCGAGCGGACCGAGTGAGCTTGAAAATTTTGACATTTTGCACTCCAAAAACTGCCTTTTGTAGCTATATTTTTACGCTTTGGAAATTGAGAGGGTAGTCAATGGTGTTTATGTTCATGATTTGGGGAGGTATGACCAGCGAGGGGACGTCGAAGTGACCAAATGGGGGAAGGATATCCAAAACCTGAACTTTAGAACATCCTCTAATATTATTGTTTGTGTTTGTGTGTGTGTGTGTTTTATATACATGAAAAAGTTAGGAAATAGCCCAGGTCAAGTCTTATTATTGGCAAGCAAGGCATTTTGATATAGACTAGTATGTAAAGCAACACTGCAAAATCATTAATGATCTAGCTTTGATATAATAAACGAAGCGTATAAGGTACAAAGGTGTACATTCTACATCAAATTGCGCAACGTTACAGCGACTCTTTTTGCCGTTCGGATGTTCTGAGTACACTGCACACATCCTGCTTATATTCAGAATGCCAACCAGGAATCATGCTGAATCGCAATATTTTGTCGGCTCCGGACTTTTTGCACAATGTTTCACGTTATATACCTCTTTAATTATGGTTACAAGAAATCTTAGAAAAATATCTTATTTCTTGATCCCCCTTTCATGTCGATTTCAAAAGCAGTTTAGTAACCCTTGAATTACCATTTTGGTAAGTTTTTTATTCTTTTTTTTTACGAGCGGATGCGGGGGGGGGGGGGAAGCTTGCCCCCCCCCCCCCACACACACACACACACTTAACAGGGATCGAATGTGCCACTGTTTTGCATGAAATATAAAGTATGAGGGAAGTGGCAGCAAAAATATGAAGACTTTTTGTTTTTGTTTGGGTTTTTTTTTTCTTTTGCTTGTCAGCCGACTTTTGGTGGAAAATCAGACCTTGAAAGAACGAGGAGTTTTTGCTGTTGTTTCTCTTATCTTTTGATTTTCTTTCTTCTTGACTGACAGGTGATTTTGACCCCCCCCCCCCCTCCCTTTAAAAACGTAGCATAGCCCTGAATAATGCCCAAATATAGTCAATGAAATGGTAATATGGATCTCCATTTCTTTGTATGTAATAACGTACCGGTATTCTTCCTGTAGGTATTGTATTTTTCTATTTTCTTGATTTAAGTCAATAAAGCAATCATCCCAGAGGCATCGTTCTGTAATGATGGTGGATGGGGGAGGGACTTGGAGTTGGAATATCTGTGCGAGGGAGCGGAGCGACCGAATGGAGGGAGGGTGTGGGAGGGGGATACCCCCCTCTCAGACGAGGAAGATTTTGCATTTTCAGACCTGAAATTAAGCGATCTGGTGCACACTTTTGGTGAAATTTTGGATTTACATGTTTACAATGTAGGCCTATAGGGTATACTATTTGACGTTGTCAACGTCTGGGTCATACCTTATGTCGATATATTTCTGTCTTTGCGAGCGAGCGAAGCGAGCGAGCGCTTGAGAAAATTATGTATACATTATCCTACAAGACTATTCAGCTCTGTTACCTGTCTGGAGGCGGGCGTACGAACGTCATGCAATATGCCAAAATTGATGCAATCACATTTCTGCTTCCTCCATTTTTTCCCTCAAATTTCGGGGGGGGGATGATTGTACAGGCCATCCCCCCTCCTCCATTTCAGGGGGGGGGGGGGATATATCCCCCCCCCCATCCCCCGGGATTTACGCCCATGGTGTGTGTGTGGGGGGGGGGGGGGCAATGCACGATGCAATGTGCGTCCCTCAAGAACATACATGCATCCCCCGGTAATATTGGAGGTGTTCAAAAAGGGGCATTAAATGCAAATAATTTGATATTAAATGATTTTAGACATTAAGTGTAAAATCTTAGTCGATACCTAGTTGAATCATTACAAAAAATCTTTCATTGCAACAACTTCCCATTTTCGTCTTGCACAGATGCACTGCGTTAGCGAATAAAATATTCCCACACCAGACACTACAGAACAGAACTAACTTAGGTCTGCTGATACTGGCACGTCATGACAGGGCTATTAGGAGTGTCGGTCGTGAAAAAATTAGGAACTTTTAGTTTTGTGCGCCTCCGCCAACAAAAAAAAAAAGGAAGAAAAGAATAAAACCCGGATATGAATGGGTCTAATTATCAAAACTCATTCAAATTATTGCATATCATTTTGTCTTCGAAATTTGTGGTCAAATCATGAGACAGAGTAATAGTAGTTAACTTTGGAGGAATAAAAATTATTCACTTTCCGGAAATGGAAGTGGCAGCTAAAGGCTTTTGTTTTTATATTAGTGTTAGTAGTCTGGATCCCCCCCCCCCACACACACACACAAATTAGCTTAAATTAACTTCAATTATCAATAACAAAAAATCAAAATTTGAGGCAGTGCATTGTGTAGCGTTTTTTCTCACTTTATTTTGGGAAAATAAGGAAGTTGATAATTTGGCAAAAAGCCGAAAGGTTCAGCTCCCCTCCCCTCCGCCGGCGAAATTGTGCTCGTATAACCAATGTTACTACTAGTAATAAATGTATGAAGCATCAGTATAGTTAAGACTTAAGACCCCGATTTCATGAATTACTTTTACAAAAGATAATGGAGAGGGGAAGACCGGATAGATCGCCGTTTTTGGTGTAACGCCTGCCATGCATAATTATGGAAAAGGGCGCAAAACAGCATTGGATAAGTAACCGACGCATTTTGTGTATGAACAAATGGGAGAACCTGACCCAGACCACACCCGTGTATAGCCAGGGGGACGATGGGTGTGGTCGCCCCCAAAACGCAAAAAAAAAAAGGAAAAGAAAAAACATGAAGAAAAAAAGGAGTAAAAAAGACAAGAAGGTGAGGAAAAGAAAGAAGAGAAGAAGTAGAAACGTCGATGCTTCGATAATACACAAAGCGCGTCACAGAATCGGTATAGCATGCATTGCACACACATAATAATAATTATGCATCATACACAATTTACGGTACCGCGTACGGTATAATACCGGTAAACGGTGAACATTATGCGCAATGTATCTTCGCGATTCGGCCAGAAAGCAAAGCAGGGAAGAGAGAGAGAGAGAAAGAAAATGAACACTAAAGAAAGGAAAGGCGGAATTCAAAACGGAAATAAAAGCGGTAAAGACAGCTTTTGTTTCATTTTTTTAACATCTAAACATTGTTGAAGAGGGGTGTTGAACAGCTCAAACACCTCCCTTTTGCCCAAGGGAGGCGTTTGAACACCTCAAACACCCCCATTTCGGCAAAGGGGGGTGTTTGAACACCCAAAACACCCCCCCCCCCCTCGCTACGCCCTTGATGACAGCACACCTCTTATTGATAGGGATAAGCATCGAGGGCCACTTGAAAATCCACAGAAATATGTCAACAGAGACCCAGAAGCACGTATTGAAAACAATGAGTCTCCATCACAGCTAACTGAGAATCTTGATGCAATTGTCATCGCAGGACATGAAAATTTAATGTCAGCACCTCAAAGCGGGTATGTCAGTCAGACAAACATCCTACTTGATGTTAAGAGGAGCCCCGCCAAACAACCTTGTGAAATTGGATCTCGGTACCATCCACATTCACAAGTTTTCTGATGAAACTCAGTGAGCATGACAGGAGATCTTTCAGTGTAATGTACAGTTTTAATTGGGCACGTCCCTTATATAAGTATCTGACAGGTACATGAGAAAAATGACAGCAAAGAACCTTAGAAATATGTTCTTTTTTTCACAATCACGAAAGCTATTTCGGACCGTGGTGGGTACTTTCGCCTCCAACTGGTGGCTCCTTCAGACTGCGTCGTAGATGGCGGTGTGACGCTGAACGTGAGAGACTGGTATTACTAATCTTATGCAAGAGAATATATTGACCCGAGTCTCCGTTCATTGTGTCAGGTTTTTACTGAGTTGAATTGCCTCCCTTATCCATTTTGATGGGAGATGATCTTCTCTGGCAAGAATACTAGTCTTGTTCCATTGGATGGAACAGTTATTGATAGCAAAGTGTTTCCCAATGACTAATTTGTGAATGATGTCCGCCGATTGTTTTCTAAATCAAGTGAAAGGGATTTGGCTGATGTGTTTAACTTATCCTCTTTATGCTCGTCTCTTCTTATACCAAATTGTCTGCCTGTCTCCCCAATGTAAGTAGCTGTGCAATCATTGCAGGGAATTTCCTACACGACTCCTGCTTTGTCGTCTACTTTCCGTTTGTCTTTTGGGTGGACAAGTATGCTTCTGATGCTTTTATGAGGTTTAACAGCAGTGCAAACGTCAAACTCCTTGAAGATTGTCTTGTCGAAGAGCTTCAGTAGTTCTTCTCATGTATAGTGAAGAACTATACAAGAAGATTTTTTCTTTGTGGGTCTCTGTCTTTAGGGGCTTCTGATTTAGGTGACATTTTTTGATGAAATTTCTTGAAACTCCAAGGGGGATATTCACACTTCTTTCGAGCCGTGTTGACATGTTTTAGCTCTGTTATGACATATTCTTCCTCTATGACAATGGACATAGCACGGTTGCACAAAGTATGGATTATATCCAGCTGGAGTTTCAAGAAAGTTCATCAAAAAATGTCCTTAAGATCTCCCTATATATACATATATATATATATATATATATATATATATATATATATATATATATGTGTGTGTGTGTGTGTGTGTGTGTGTGCGTGTGTGTGCGTGTGCGTGTTGGTTGTTCATTGGTATCGACGAGGACCATGACTTCTTCCTTTTTTTTTCTTTTTTTTTTTGATTGGCCTAGAGTGTTAGAAGATGGCTAATAAGTCCAATCTGAGCACCGAACTGTCGGCCGCAGATCCAACACTTTAGGCCCGTGGGCGATTGAGTGGAGTATCTATATAGCTGCTCTCGCTTTCCGTGCTACCCGTTTGTTTTCGGCTGTGGTTTTGCGATGCTGATCTGCTGACTTGGCACCACATCTGATCAGACTGCGCCAAATATATATAAATATGAGATATGAGAAAGGAAGAAGAAATCGGTGCGTAGCTTTGACATCATTATTCTTCGTACTGTTCCTCCTTTTGGGAAAAGCGCAAGAGTTGAAAAATTGGTCTCCGCCGAGACTCGAACACGGGTCTTTGGTATGGAACGCCAACGCCTTAACCACTCGACCACGGAGACGTCATAGCAGTTCAGGCAGACCCAAGCTCGAGTACCCGACGGACCAACCCTTCAACTCTTTGACTTTATGCACACGTTCCTTTTTGGGGCAGAGAGTTATGAATAATGACCAGCCGCGTGCCTCAGCTGGATCTTCTAATGAGATTCACGTAGCGGTGAATTGGGATAATGTTTTTGTGAAAGAAGTCACCACTACAACAGCTTTTTGGTTTCTCCTGGATAATTTTGCATATGTGAGATATGAGAAAGGAAGGAGAAATCGATGCGTAGCTTTGACATCATTATTCCTCTTACTGTTCCTCCTCTTCGGATAAGCGCAAAGTTGAAAAGTTGGTATCCGCCCGGACTCGAACCCGGGTCTTTGGCATGTATATATATATATATATATATATATATATATATATAACGAAGAATCAAGAAATAAACTAGTAATGCATTATTTCGCCAATAAGAATGAGTTTATTGAGCAACTCAAATTTTCGGTGGCCTCCACCCTCTTCAGGAGTCTCGACGGGGAACTTATATATATATATATATATATATATATAATTATATTTGAGACTCCTAAAGAAGGCGTAGGACGCCTAGAATAAACTCATGTTTTATTGGCCAAAAATGAGTTAACAATTTGTTTCTTCATAATATATATATATATATATATATATATATATATATACAGTATAAATTATGGCCACGTTTTCCCACTTGTATTTCACATTCCGTATTTTTGCCTGTGTATGATCAGTGAGAGTTGCTGATATTACTTCGATCTAAATGTGATTCAATAGCATTTAGCAGTGGATTGTAAATCGGAATATTGTATTCACATTGTATTTATATCGTATTCACATTTCAGATTTTATGCCTTTATGAGCAGTGATCAGTAGTGCTTCTATTCTTTGATTACAAATATGGTGCAGTAGCATTTGAAAGTGGATTGTACATTGGAATATTGTATTCATATTGAATTCATATTTTATATTTCATGCCTTGTACGAACAGTGAGCAGTGTTGTTATTCCTTGAGTACAAGTATGGTGCAGGAGCTTTTAACAGTTGATTGTAAAACGGAATGTTGTACTCACATTTCCCATTTTTTGTCTTGTATGCAAAGCGAGCGTTGCTGTTATTACTTCAGTACAAGTATGGTGCAGTAGCATTTAGCAGTAGATTGTACATTGGAAAATTGTATTCATATTCCACATACCAGCCCTTTGTATGTTTAATGAACATTGCGTACCACTTCGATCCAAGTATGGTACAGTATCATTAATAGCAGTTGATTGTAAATTGGAATATTGTACTCACGTTTCACATTTTCTGCCTTGTATGAACATTGAGCAGTGTTTTCATTATTGAGTACAAGTATGGTACAGTAGCATTGATAGCCGTTGATTGTAAATTGGAATATTGTATTCACATTTCACATTCTATGCCTTGTACGAACACATTCCACATGTTTTACCTTTGTATGATTCACAATCAAATTCTGTAGCATATAGCAGTGGATTGTAAATTAGAATATTGAATTTACATTGTATTCACATTAAATGTGAATGCTGTATAATTGCACATTTTATGCCTTGTATAAACAGTTGGCAGTGCTTTTATTCCTTAAGTACAAGCATGATGCAGTAGCATTTAGCATTGAATTGCAAATTGGAATATTGTATTGAAATTGTACTCACTTTTGCATTTTATGCCTTGTATACGAACAGTGGGCAGTACTGTTATTCCTTGAGTACAAGTATGGTACAGTAGCATCTGGCAGTAGATTGTAGATTGGAAAATTCACATTCCACATGTTTTGCCTTTGTATGATTAATGAACATTGCGTATTACTTCGACCCGAATATGGTATAGCAGTGTATACAGAAGTGGATTGTATGTTCACATTTCACATTTATTGCCTTGTATGAACATTGAGCAGTGTTTTTATTACTTGAGTACAAGTATGGTACAGTAGCATTGATAGCCGTTGATTGTAAATTGGAATATTGTATTCACATTTCACATTCTATGCCTTGTACGAACACATTCCATATGTTTTGCCTTTGTATAATTCACAATCAAATTCTGTAGCATATAGCAGTGGATTGTAAATTAGAATATTAAATTCACATTGTATTCACATCAAATGTGAATGCTGTATAATAGCACATATTTTTATGCCGTGTATAAACAGTTGGCAGTGCTTTTATTCCCTAAGTACAAGCATGATGCAGTAGCATTTAACAGTGAATTGCAAATTGGAATATTGTATTGAAATTGTACTCACTTTTGCATTTTATGCCTTGTATACGAACAGTGAGCAGTACTGTTATTCCTTGAGTACAAGTATGGTACAGTAGCATATAGCAGTAGATTGTAGATTGGAAAATTCACATTCCACATGTTTTGCCTTTGTATGATTAATGAACATTGCGTATCACTTCGACCCGAATATGGTATAGCAGTATATACAGAAGTGGATTGTATGTTCACATTTCACATTTATTGCCTTGTATGAACATTGAGCGGTGCTTTTATTACTTGAGTACAAGTATGGTACAGTAGCATTGATAGCCGTTGATTGTAAATTGGAATATTGTACTCACATTTCACATTCTAATATACAAGTATGGTTCTATACCATTTAGAAGTAGACTGTAACAATGTATTGTACATGCTATATTTCGTGTGATTTTCGGTATTTCTAAGGTTTGTTATTCCGAAACATGCAAATCCGTTTTCCTAGAGGTTCCTTAATGCAGAAATGATGAAGAATTTGAGTAATTCGAACATTATTTTATGAGATTCATTATTCCGAAGGCTATTATTTGATAGAGTATCGAGTGCCTTGGCAGATCGCAAACATGTAATTGGTATATTTATGGATCTGAGCAAGGCATTCGATACTCTTGACCACAAAATATTATTATATAAGCTACGACATTACGGGGTTCGGGGTATTGCACTTACATGGTTTGAAAACTATTTGTCATGTAGAAAACAATTTGTTTCCTTTGATTCAGTATCCTCCAATACATTCCCTGTAACATGTGGAGTTCCCCAGGGTTCAATCTTAGGGCCGTTATTGTTTTTAATCTACATTAATGATATTTCAAACGCATCATCTATATTGCACTATATATTATTTGCTGATGATACAAATGTGTTTTACTCACATACTGACCTAAACCAGGTAGTTGCTACTTTGAACAATGAATTACCGAAATTATCTACATGGTTTAAAAGTAATATACTGGCACTTAATTTAAGCAAAACTAATTTCATTCATTTTAAATGTAATAAAGCTGATCTCCCAGAATATGAATTGTATATTGATGGTATATCTCTTGAAAGGAAAATATCTAATAAATTTCTCGGTGTGTATATAAATGAAAACCTAAAATGGGATGATCATGTAAAACACATCATTTTGCCTATATCCCGAAACGTTGGCCTGCTAATTAAGCTTCAGTATTTTTTATCAACTCGTGTATTATTTACCCTGTATAATGCCTTAATCTTACCATATATATCGTATTGCAACATTATCTGGGCAACCCACAAATGTAACACAGACCGTATACTTCTATACCGTAAACTTTAATATCATTATCATATTGTATTTATCATCATTACTATCATTGTAAAGTAGTTGGAGTGGTACACATACACTCTGTAACTTTCCCTCTTCCCCCTACCCTTCCTTATTTCTCTCTTTCTCTACTCCCTATTCTATCCAGAGTAGGTAAGCATATATAGTCTCCATACCGTCAAGCCTCGGCTTATTTTGGAGACCCTTCTGTTTAAGTTCCATAAGCTGTTTGTATTTGTCTTGTATAATTGTACTAAAAACTATGTGTCGATATACTGTTTGTCATAAATGACATGTACATAATCATATCTGATGTAACGGAATTAAGCAGAAATAAATCAAATCAAATCAAATCAAATCAAATTAATCCGAAAATGAAAGAAGGTTCGTTATTCCGAAGTTTCGTTGACCTGAAAATGAAATAATGATATAATAATTATGGACTGGCCTTGAGGGGGATACGACACTTATTGCCTGCACTAGAATTGTATTGCCCTCGTCTTCGACTCGGGCAATACAATTCTAGTGAGGGCAATTAATGTCGTATCCCCCCAAAGTAGACAGTCCATATCATTATTATTTCCCATTTCAGGCACCTTAGCCAGCAAAATAAATCATTACAATGTAAATTTTAACAATTTTCCACTCGAAGGCAGCTCGAGCTCTACAGCACACTGCGTGCTGCATCCCATTATATACACAGCTCAGGTGCGCGGCGCGCGTATAACAGCGAACTCACACAGACGCAGGGATCGTCTGCTATTTTTATGTGTTAAAGGGGCATAGTCCCGGTAGTGTAGAGGGCGCTGTTGATGATACTGCCGATCATCGTTAGCATTGATACGAAGATTACCGAAGTTGAGCTGTCATCAAGAGTAAAGTGCGTAGCAGGGCCGGCGCAGCCGTGGGGGCCGTGGGAGCTCGGGCCCCCACACTTTTTGTGCACATACAAAGGGATACATAAGGTGTCATCACTTTGGGCCCCCACACTTTTTTCAACCCGGAAGTACGTAAGTGGGACTATAATAGAAATTTAGATAGAGATCGTGAAGTATGGCGGCGGTAAGGTTATGTGTTTTCTCTGAAGACCTTTTTTTTTTTTTATCACACCCGGAAATGGGAGGGGAGAAAATAAGCTGAGGCCCCCCCCCCCCTTTTTTTTTTTTTTTTTTTTTTTTTTTTTTTTTTTTTTTTTTTTTTTTTGCTTGTCAGCTGAAGAAACCTGGAAGTGGACGGAGAGAGATGAGCTGTGGACCTTTTTTTTAATTATTATTATTGTTTTTTTTTTGTTTTTTTTGCTTGCGCATCGCGCAGTCTGTAGTAATGCCAGGGTGCGTGCATATGTGCTTGTTATTATGACAGCACAAAAGAAGTTTGCTAAAGCTGTCATCCCCCTCAGACGAATCATGAGCCGAACTGTGATCGGACCACTGACTACAGTGGATCGGACTTCTTCGGACTCGGGGAAGTGGGCCAAAGCGTAAGCGCTAAAGCGGAGTCGATAGCGTAGGTCTCTATAGGAAACTTGCGCCGTGCGCCCGCGTACGCATTTGACTAAAACACCGTTACCATTTATGTACCTTTAACTTATGGGAATTTGCCCTCTGTCGCGAAACTCGGGTATGCGATGCGCGTAGAAACAGCAAGGCTCACACACTAACAGCGATCATCGTTTAGTTTTACGTGTTAACCTATGGGAATTTGCCCTTCGTCGCGAAACTACTCCGCGAGAAACTGTCAACAGCAAATTTTCCTCACTGGGAGCTCAAGTGCCCGGATTCTATAATATTCCCCTCGTTTTTAACACGCAAATCCCATAGGCGTTTGTCAAAGCGAGGAATATTGAAAATTTGCTCCTCTTCTCCCTGCTGCCGCGTAACCCCGCGCGTAAGACGAGGGGAATACAATTTCGAAGAACCACAGTTCAGATGCATGATACGGGTAATGATAATCGTTAAACCAAATATGTAAAGACGGTGCGAACTCACGAACCTTAGGAAATGCGAACCTTATTTCAGTCCCGATTAATGAACTTTGGGAATAACAAACCTCTTTTCCTTTTTGGATTAAAGAATCTTTGAAATAACAAACCTTATTTCATCTTTGGATAAACCAACCTTCGGAATAACAAAACTTATTTCAAAATAAGTTCATAAGGATGGTTGATAAATATAGATAAAGAGTTAAATAGACACATCCAAAAGTTGAATTTACCTGTGACAGTTTCGACGACGGGCTGTCATCTTCTGAAACGATGGCTATTCGGCAACTGATGATTTGGCATCAATTAGCAATCACCCAGGTGTGACATCGGAGTGATAGCACCATCGTAAATGTCAGACAGTTGGTATCTTCGCCCCCCCCCCCCCCCAATCCCGGTTCATGTTGTTGTGTTGCTGATTGGCGCCAACTTTTGGGTGTGTCTACAGAACTCTTTATCTAAACTTTTTTTTTTTTTTCATTTTCAGGTTAACTAATCTTCGGGTCGAATGAAGAACCTTCAAAATACCGAACGGTAACCCTACATTTTTTTCTTCTTTTTTTTTTTTTTTTTTGGATTTGTATGATCATCAGTGAGCATTACGTATACAATGTATCACTTAGGAACAAGTGTGATACAGTTTTACTTAGCAATTGCTTGTAAAATGGAATGTTGTACAAGCGGCTTAATACGAAGTCCTGTGAACCGGCAGTTTTTGGATCGCCTAACCCAAAGGCTAAAAAATGAGGTTGATTCATTGTCCGACAGCTTCTTCTTGAAAACCTCATACAGTTTGCACGAAAATTGGCGGTATATTAGCATCCCGAGAGGGATAGGATCTCAGTTTGTTCAAATGGGCAATATGCTTTCCCAATCAAAAAAGAAAAGTGAAAAAAAGTCTTTAGAACCAGGAAGAATATGTTAGAGTTCATAGTGCTAAGAGTTACTAGTAGTACATTGGTGACTGTAGTTTCAAGTTTGTTCATGGTAGATCTGGGGCTGACCCGTCGGGGACCTAAGACCAATTTGGAGCCCAATTTTCATATTTTGAGATTCTCCAAAAAGCTTCCTGGTACATTTTCAGCAAACTTGGCACCCATCCCATATGGGATGAAATTCAGGTTTTCTTAAATGGGCACCAATGCCCCCTAATTAGGGAATTTTTAAAGATCTTCTCATTATCAAGAAGTGATAGAACTTAGTGCTGTGAGAAAGTACGTTTGTGACAGTACTTTTAAGTTTGTTCATACTAGAATGGGGTTCCCGCCCCCTCCCCCCCCCTCCAGGTGGGGCCCAGTATTCATATAATTATTCAACCTCTTCTTGAAATTCCATGATCAAGTTTTCACTAACTTTGGCAGGAATTTTTGCGAGAGGGAGCGCATATTTGTACACCATTCCCCACTAAGGGGCTCCGAGAAAGCTCGGAACCCTCAATTAAGAAAGTTTGTCAAAAGTTATCTTCTGTATTCACCATACTCTGATTAAAACACACACAAACAAACAAACATTATAGTACATTAGTGAATGCACTTTCAAGATCGTTTCTGGAAGATCCAGGGGTGGCCCCCTTGTAGAAGAACCTAATTGGGGGCCACGCAGTTTTGAGATTTTGATCTTCTTTTTGCCAACAAGTTATCGAGTTTTCTATATCAACTGGGCAGGTACAGCATTGCCAGTGTGGTAGAAGTTAGCTGTGTTTTTATTGTGTAATAGTCAGCAAGAACACGTCTCAACACCTAAGCCCCGGGTTTTCTATCTTCAGTTATACCGAACATCTCTTCTTTCCCCTACAACTTGAAGAAGTATATAAGCTGTGCTTTTCACTTTGGTCCCCAACTTTGGTTCTGATAGGTATTTTCTTAGTAGTCTTAGTAGCTATAAGAGACAAAAACAAAAATTATTACAAAGAAATCCTGCTTGAAATTATCAATCCTTTTGTTCGGTTCCCCCCCCCCTCTCTGCATCTCTTCTTTCCCCTCCAACTTGAAGAATTACATAAGCTGTGCTTTTCACTTTGGTCCCTACACTTTTGTTCTGATAGGTATTTTTGTATTAACATTTATTTTTAGGAAATTAAAGGTTTTGACTATCATTTGCTAATGTCATAAAAAGAATGTCATTCTGTTGCAGTGGCGGATCTAGAGGGGCACGCAACCGGCGAACTCCCCCTTTATTTTTCTTTAAAAACAAAAGAAATAAAAAGAAAAAGTGAAATGAAACCCGGAAGTGGCACCAGAAATATTAGCTGCGCCCCCCCCCCTTTTACAGAATTCCTGGATCCGCCCATGCTGTTGTGATCTTTATGTTTGTTTCTTTGCCTTTGTGAACACGAAGTGGAAATGAATTCAAATCTATAAAGCATTTAGCAGTTGCCAGTAAAGTGGAATATTTGTATTACACTTTAACTTATACATTTCTTACCTTTATATTATCAGTTTCAGTTTCAGTAAGTTTTATTTCTACACTTGTATAAAACACAAATGACAATGTCAAACATATTCACAAGTCATGGAGATATAAACAGGAGTTCTAAGTACACAGTAAGCATTGCTTATCTACTTCGGTACAAGTATGATAAAGTTCTAGTGCTGTGTTGATGTTTAAAAGTCACTGTCTCCTCTGCAATATTGTGTCTTTCAATAAAATCACTTTCAGAAGTTTAATAAGAGAGTACTGTATGTATTTTGTGTCCGTAGATGAAATTTTTCCATTCTCTCTTTGTAACAAACTTAGAACATGATAACTGTCAAGGTGTCTTTAGAATTCAAAACTTTATGATTATCCAAATCAAATGTAGGCCTACATCTTTCTCATTAATGGGCACCAAGTTTACATTTCCTGCACAGTGTCCCTTAATAGTCAGTGTGCAAAAAAAAAAAAAAATGGACTGAGACGAAGTTTCAATTAAGTGTACAGGCCGCTTTCTCATAATATATTATGGTGGTTCCCTCTTGAATGGGAAAGCTCGTATGCACTGTGTCCTGTGGGGTTATACATACATGCCAAAGAGTGACAGAAAAATGTGCATTCGAGCAGGAACAGATTCAAACAAGCCTGTAGAGGTCTGTAAATTATGTTTACATTACTATAATCATATGCCTCTATATTTTCGTATTGACAAAAGTGTTTCTTAAAGGGGTCGTATACTTTGGCCGAGACCAAATTTCAGGTTTCTAATATTTTCGGATGAAATAATGAGAAACCTCTGGTGAAATATGAAAGAGCACGTAATTCAGAGAATTCAACGTTTCTTTGATGAAAATTGGTTTTGGAATGGTTGAGATATCCAGAACAAAGCAATCCTAATGAAAAGTGGCACCCACCTTTTGATACGATCGCTTTGTTTTACTTTGTTTTTGGATGTCTCAGCCATTTAAATGCACTTTTAATTCTTTTTAAAATGATATGCAGTGTACTATTTCATGAGTGGTTTTTGATTTGATTTGATTTGATTTGATTTGAATTGTTTTATTTCTGCATTCAATCAAATACAATTTAAATACAAATTTCAAAAAGTGCAAAGACAAAGAATAGCAAGTGCAGTGAAATAAATCGATAACAGTACACAAATAGATACACATAGGTGATTGCATTGAGCAGTGTACATACACAAAAACATAAAATAAAAGATACAGTATTTTTCAGTAAATAACAGAGATCACTGAAGGTAGGAGACCACCATCGTAAGCGATTAAGCTTGAAATGGATGGAGGCCTCATAAAAGGACTATCCAACGACACAACTCTCTTGGAGGAAAGTGATCAGGTGGGTGCAGTGCAGTTGCAGGTGTGGGTGCAAGATGCAGTTGAAGGAGGAAAATAGAGATTGAAAAAAAAATAACAATCATTTACTATAAATATTTGTTATCTTGATGAGTGGGGAGAATATGATTGCATTAAATATCGTTTCAGTTAAGCTTTCAAAAGAATAAATACTTGAGCAAGATTTTATATTGTCCGGGAGATTATTCCAAATGTCCAGACCCGAATGTCTAATAGATGTATGTGTCACTAATAATTTGGGATTCAAAAGATGGAAATTTCTACATATACGAGTAGGGTACGAATGGACAGAAGTATTAAACCTAAACATGTTATTAAACGATGATGGAAGTTGATTATGAATATATTTAAACATAATTACTGCTACTTGAATAATATTCAAATCAAAAACCTTCAATGTTTTAAGTTCATGAAATAAAGAATCAGTATGAGCCAGGAAATGCGATCTAGTACAAATACGTATAACTTTCTTTCGTAATTTTGTAATTTTGTAAAATAGAATTTATTTTGGTAGAGCCGCAAGTTCCCCATACAACATTACAATAACTTATATATGGGAGAATTAAGGAATTACATAATAAAAATAAAGTTGAACGAGGAAGGAAGGACTTCAACTTGGAAATAATCCCTATATTTTTTTTTTAGAAATACATGTTGTAGCATGATGCAAATGGTCATTCCAAGTCAAACTTTCATTTATAAATACTCCCAGAAATTTTGAATTTCTTTTCTTTTCTAATGGGATACCATCAATGTTAATATGCATCAGCGTATCTGCATTATGAGGATGAAGTTTAAAATAAATGAAATGGGTCTTTTTTATATTCAAAGAAAGTTGATTAGACTTAAACCAATTTGATACTTTACTAATTTCAATAATTAAAGTATCATTTAAAATCTTAAGATCTTTATGAGAATAGAATATGTTGGTATCATCAGCAAATAAAACGAAAGAGAGAAGAGAGGATGTATTACTGATATCATTTACATAAAGAAGAAATAATAGTGGGCCCAGAATTGAGCCTTGAGGAACACCACATTTGATTAAAAGGGGATCAGATTCACAACCATCGCTGACCATTAAAAGTAACATATTGTCTTCTATTAGTTAGATAATCTTTAAACCATAAAAGTGCTTGACCCCGAATACCATAATGACTAATTTTGGAGAGTAGAATAGAATGGTCAAGAGTGTCGAATGCCTTACTCAAATCACAAAATATACCTGCACCATGTTCTTTATTTGCAAAAGCACTCGTAATTTTATCATAAATTTGTATCAATGCTAAGTCAGTAGAATATTCCTTTCTGAAACCATATTGATTTGGAATGAGTATATCATACTTATTGATAAATTTAAGAAGTCTGTTATAAACAATTTTTTCTAAAATTTTGGATATACTAGGCAACAAACAAATAGGACGATAATTGCTAATTTCATGAGGATCATCTTTTTTATGAATAGGATTAACCTTGCCTATTTTCAGCAAATCTGGATAAATACCTTGTGATAAAGAAAGGTTGAATATATGGGTTAACGGTTCTGCGAGTGGATAAACTATTTCTTTAGAAAGCGTCATACTTATTTTATCAAAACCACAAGATTTAGAGCTATTCAAAGATTTGGTGATACTGATAATTTCACTGGGATTTGTCGGGTTGAAATAAAAAGACTCTTGATTTTGGTCAGAGAGATAATCTGTAAAATGAGCAGAAATATTACCAATTTTAGTAGCAAGTTTATTTATTTATGTATTTATTCAGTTTTCTTTTAGCAGGGTAGCCCTTTCAGCTCACTCGGAACTGCTCTGCCAAGGGGCCCTGCATCACGGACAAAGTACAATTTGAGTAAAAAACACAATGTTACAAACACGGTAACAAAGAGGGAACATAAAACACAAAAATATAAGTTCATATAGAGCGTACAAGAGAAAAGGATTGTACACAAGCCAATGAAACAAAAATGGAACGAAAATAAAATACAAGTACAATCAAATCCGGGAGAGAAAAAAAATAATGGTATAAGAAAATACCTCACTAACACACACATCAACACTCACGCACACACACACACAGACACACACATACACTTTCACCTCCACATCAGTACACCGGCACCTACCCAAACCCGTACACGCACACATACGCGCACGCATATACAGTACATACCCACACGCACACATACCTACACACAACCACACCCATGCCGCCATGCACACAAAATGTCTAAAGTCTATCAATTAAGCTAAGCATTTTACATTGCCGTTTGAAAGAGTTAACAGAGGTGGCATTTCGGATGAAATCAGGTAAATTGTTCCAAGTTTTAGATCCACGATAATGAAAAGATTTTTTATAATATTCAGTTCTGGGAAGTTTGATATTGAGAGGACAGCTAATTGCATATCTGGTTTGGAAAAAAGGATTTCGTTTTGTTATTAAAGATTGCAAATACGTTGGGGTCAGCCCATTGACGACTTTATATACACGGACACAATATTGATAGTGGATTCTCTGGGTGACTGACTGCCATTCTAATCTCTGAAGCATTAGCTTCTGTGGGGTCAAAAAATCTGCGTTAAGTACTAATCGAGCGAATCTGTTCTGTAGCTTCTGTAACCTCGTTATGTAACAACTGGCTGCACTTCCCCATACAACATTGCAGTAATCGAAGTGAGGTAAAATCATGCTATAGTATAACATTTTAAGTATTTCACCCGGTAAATAACTCTTTGTCCTTGAGAGGTAACAGATCGTCCTAGAAATTTTCTGCACTGTGTAGTCAACGTACTTGGCCCAATTCAAATGACTGTCTATTATCACCCCAAGGTACTTAAAATCAAGCACTTGTTCAATGGGTTCGTTACCATGCTTCACTGAAAGTGAAATGCCCTTTGTTTTCCGTTTGGAACCTATTAGCATTACTTTTGTTTTCTTTGTATTTAATGCAAGAGCATTTTTATCCAACCACTCACAGACTTTTCTCATTTCAGTTTGAAGTAGCTCTGAGATAAAATTGCCATTCTTCGAGCGGACAAACACGGCTGTGTCGTCGGCATACAAACATACTTTGGTATTACAATCAAAAGGCAATTGACATATGTCGTTGATGAAGACGGAAAACAACATCGGGCCCAGGAGTGACCCCTGAGGTACACCTGTTTGAACAGACTTAAAATCCGACAGTACCCCATTGACAGATACGCATTGTTCCCTTTCGGTAAAGTAACTGGTGAACCATGAGAGCGCACATTCTGTAAAACCATACTTTGACAGTTTATCAAGCAAAATACTATGACTCACCGAGTCAAAAGCACGTTTAAGGTCAAGAAAAACTGCACCGGTCAGATACCCCTCATCAATATTTCTCAGAAAATAATCATTCAGATCAATTAGCGCAGTGTGTGTGGAATGCATTGGTCGAAATCCCGACTGCCAGTTACTCAACAGATTATTGTTTTCAAAATAAGTATACAACTGACCATAAATAAGTTTTTCTAATATTTTCATTACATGAGAGAGTACTGAAATAGGCCTGTAATTAACAACATTCTTTTTGTTTCCACTTTTATAAAGTGGTGTCACCCTGCTCTTTTTCCACTCCTTTGGTATACAGCCCGTTCTGAGTGAAATATTGAAAATATACGTCAGGGGTTTGCTTATGAATACTACACCTTCTTTAAGTAGGCGTGGGTGAATATCATCAAGTCCCGGGGCTTTATTCTCATTTAAATTTCTCAATGCTTTTATAACATCATCTTCGGAAATATCATCAAGGTGATATTGCGTGTCTGTGTATTTTGAACAGCTGCTTACAGAAGAAATGGGTCCAGACTCTTTACATAAGGAAGTAAAATATTCATTGAATATGTTAGCTACATCAACCGGAGTGGAGACATCTGTTTCATCCTTTGTCAGTTCAATCTTGTTTGTTTTCACGTTAGGAATTATCTTTTTCATAACTTTCCAAGTTTTGCTTGAGTTTCCGCTACACAACTTGAACTGTTCATAATAATAACGCTTTTTGAGCTTTCTATTCAATTTGTTCAACAGGTTGCGTTTTCTTCCATATTCTTCCCAGTCATTTGGGTCACCTGTGGCATCAAATCTATTTTTCAAGAAGTTTCTTTCTCTTGCGAGATCTATATATTCGTGATCTATCCACGGTGCACATTTTATTTTTTTGCGAACTGATATTCTAGGGGCATTATCATCACATATGCCGACAAAAGCATCTTTGAAAAATTTCCACAGAAACTCAACATCATTACTTTCGTAAAACACGCTCCAGTCAATGCGAAATCCTTCATTGATAAACTTTTCTCTATCGAAACGTTTGAATGAACGAAAGGTGTGAATTTCCGGTACATTCCGGGGCACCTGAGCTTTCAACTGTACATATGTCAAAGAATGATCGCTTAACCCACATGACATTACACCTGAGTTGACAGTACTCATTTCTGTGGGCATGAATATCAGGTCAATACATGTTCGAGTACTTTTTGTGATTCTAGTTGGGGACTTGATTAATTGTGTCAGCTGAAAAGAAGAACAAAGACGGGTCATCTTTCTTGACAGCGTGTTCTCGGTAAGCATATTACAATTAAAATCTCCGAGCAGAACTACATTCCGAGAAATATCAGTTACCTGTTCCAAATTACTTTCTATTTCATCGAAGAACTCAATGTCACTGTTCGGAGGACGATAAATGACACCAACAAACCATGACTTATTCGTAATTTTCACTTCAAGCCACATAATCTCAAGTGTGTCAGCCTCTAAATCAGAGCGTCTGGTGTACGATATGTTAGATCGAATATAACATCCAACACCACCTCCATTGGAGTTCCGATCTCTCCTTTCAAATATGTAATTGTTTACATCAATTTCAGAATTTGATATAGATTCGTCTAACCATGTTTCGGACATGCAGAATAAATCAAATGGGTTTTCATAAAGATGATGTCTTAAATGATCTATTTTCCCCCTTACACTTCTAATATTTAAATGGGCGAGTTTCAAACCATTTCCTTTAATCTCAGAAAATAATATATTAGGTTGTATATCTTCACTAAAAATGGGTGATTTACCGTAGTCGACAGGTTGATAGTCTCTCACAGAGTCACTATCACCATTGTAAAAGGGTAATTCTCGAAAGATACAAATATCACAAATCCAGTCATTATTGCTTTGGAATATTTCAAATGGAACACCGCATCCTACATGACACCACTGTGTGCATTGCACGCATAATATAGCATTCTGGTTGTTTTTAACAGATGATTTGCAAATAATACATGGGAAACGAATTGACATAGAAATATATAGTCAAATGATACCTATACAATGATATATGGCTAGCAAAGACGCTCAATGTCACTCAGTGATCGGATGACGACTTTCTTGTTTTCTCTCGCTGTCACTCCGAAGATCTTTCCGTCCTGGGACCAGGTCCACGCTATGCCTTTGCTCTTTCTGGCCGCGAACATAAGCTCCTGCCGCTTGTACGTGAGGTCTTCGTTGATGAAGATTGAGGTTCCCTTCAGCTTCGATCTCGCCTGGTACACTTTTTGACGTGCGTTGTACGTGGTAAATTTGACGATGATGCTTTTCTCCTTCACCGCTCCGCTTGGTGTTTTGTATCTCGGCATGATTCTGTGGCTGCGGTCGATGTCGGCGGGGGAGAGGTTGACGCCCAGACGATCACGGACGATGTCGCTCACCAATGTGTCTGTGTTTTCTCCTTGATGCTCCTTTATGCCATGGAACCTCAAACAATTTCGGCGACTGTACTGCTCCTGTTCGTCTATGTTTCTGTTAATGTCTGACAAGTCTTTCCTGAGTTGACTCACTTGCTTTTCTAGCTCTCTCACTTTGCTGTCATTATGCTGAGCGTCCATTTTGATGGCCTCGTACACTTGTTGCGTCACACGTTCAAGTATGGAGTCTGTCACCGCTTTCACTAAGGCCTTCAGCACTTCTTCCGAACAAAGGGCCTCCTTTATCTTTGACTCAATGGTCGACGCGAGCTCAGAGTCCTTGCCCATTGACATTCTTTCGGTCGGCTGACCAGCAGGCACAGCTCTCTCACTTGACGTGGACGTTTGGTTCCTGCTGCCCCGTGCACCCCGCGACCGAGTTGCTGGGCCTCCGTTCTCATCGTCTTTCTTCACAGTGCTCATTTGGTCAATCAGTTTGTCACAAGAGTTAACAGAGGTGGCATTTCGGATGAAATCAGGTAAATTGTTCCAAGTTTTAGATCCACGATAATGAAAAGATTTTTTATAATATTCAGTTCTGGGAAGTTTGATATTGAGAGGACAGCTAATTGCATATCTGGTTTGGAAAAAAGGATTTCGTTTTGTTATTAAAGATTGCAAATACGTTGGGGTCAGCCCATTGACGACTTTATATACACGGACACAATATTGATAGTGGATTCTCTGGGTGACTGACTGCCATTCTAATCTCTGAAGCATTAGCTTCTGTGGGGTCAAAAAATCTGCGTTAAGTACTAATCGAGCGAATCTGTTCTGTAGCTTCTGTAACCTCGTTATGTAACAACTGGCTGCACTTCCCCATACAACATTGCAGTAATCGAAGTAAGGTAAAATCATGCTATAGTATAACATTTTAAGTATTTCACCCGGTAAATAACTCTTTGTCCTTGAGAGGTAACAGATCGTCCTAGAAATTTTCTGCACTGTGTAGTCAACGTACTTGGCCCAATTCAAATGACTGTCTATTATCACCCCAAGGTACTTAAAATCAAGCACTTGTTCAATGGGTTCGTTACCATGCTTCACTGAAAGTGAAATGCCCTTTGTTTTCCGTTTGGAACCTATTAGCATTACTTTTGTTTTCTTTGTATTTAATGCAAGAGCATTTTTATCCAACCACTCACAGACTTTTCTCATTTCAGTTTGAAGTAGCTCTGAGATAAAATTGCCATTCTTCGAGCGGACAAACACGGCTGTGTCGTCGGCATACAAACATACTTTGGTATTACAATCAAAAGGCAATTGACATATGTCGTTGATGAAGACGGAAAACAACATCGGGCCCAGGAGTGACCCCTGAGGTACACCTGTTTGAACAGACTTAAAATCCGACAGTACCCCATTGACAGATACGCATTGTTCCCTTTCGGTAAAGTAACTGGTGAACCATGAGAGCGCACTCTCTGTAAAACCATACTTTGACAGTTTATCAAGCAAAATACTATGACTCACCGAGTCAAAAGCACGTTTAAGGTCAAGAAAAACTGCACCGGTCAGATACCCCTCATCAATATTTCTCAGAAAATAATCATTCAGATCAATTAGCGCAGTGTGTGTGGAATGCATTGGTCGAAATCCCGACTGCCAGTTACTCAACAGATTATTGTTTTCAAAATAAGTATACAACTGACCATAAATAAGTTTTTCTAATATTTTCATTACATGAGAGAGTACTGAAATAGGCCTGTAATTAACAACATTCTTTTTGTTTCCACTTTTATAAAGTGGTGCCACCCTGCTCTTTTTCCACTCCTTTGGTATACAGCCCGTTCTGAGTGAAATATTGAAAATATACGTCAGGGGTTTGCTTATGAATACTACACCTTCTTTAAGTAGGCGTGGGTGAATATCATCAAGTCCCGGGGCTTTATTCTCATTTAAATTTCTCAATGCTTTTATAACATCATCTTCGGAAATATCATCAAGGTGATATTGCGTGTCTGTGTATTTTGAACAGCTGCTTACAGAAGAAATGGGTCCAGACTCTTTACATAAGGAAGTAAAATATTCATTGAATATGTTAGCTACATCAACCGGAGTGGAGACATCTGTTTCATCCTTTGTCAGTTCAATCTTGTTTGTTTTCACGTTAGGAATTATCTTTTTCATAACTTTCCAAGTTTTGCTTGAGTTTCCGCTACACAACTTGAACTGTTCATAATAATAACGCTTTTTGAGCTTTCTATTCAATTTGTTCAACAGGTTGCGTTTTCTTCCATATTCTTCCCAGTCATTTGGGTCACCTGTGGCATCAAATCTATTTTTCAAGAAGTTTCTTTCTCTTGCGAGATCTATATATTCGTGATCTATCCACGGTGCACATTTTATTTTTTTGCGAACTGATATTCTAGGGGCATTATCATCACATATGCCGACAAAAGCATCTTTGAAAAATTTCCACAGAAACTCAACATCATTACTTTCGTAAAACACGCTCCAGTCAATGCGAAATCCTTCATTGATAAACTTTTCTCTATCGAAACGTTTGAATGAACGAAAGGTGTGAATTTCCGGTACATTCCGGGGCACCTGAGCTTTCAACTGTACATATGTCAAAGAATGATCGCTTAACCCACATGACATTACACCTGAGTTGACAGTACTCATTTCTGTGGGCATGAATATCAGGTCAATACATGTTCGAGTACTTTTTGTGATTCTAGTTGGGGACTTGATTAATTGTGTCAGCTGAAAAGAAGAACAAAGACGGGTCATCTTTCTTGACAGCGTGTTCTCGGTAAGCATATTACAATTAAAATCTCCGAGCAGAACTACATTCCGAGAAATATCAGTTACCTGTTCCAAATTACTTTCTATTTCATCGAAGAACTCAATGTCACTGTTCGGAGGACGATAAATGACACCAACAAACCATGACTTATTCGTAATTTTCACTTCAAGCCACATAATCTCAAGTGTGTCAGCCTCTAAATCAGAGCGTCTGGTGTACGATATGTTAGATCGAATATAACATCCAACACCACCTCCATTGGAGTTCCGATCTCTCCTTTCAAATATGTAATTGTTTACATCAATTTCAGAATTTGATATAGATTCGTCTAACCATGTTTCGGACATGCAGAATAAATCAAATGGGTTTTCATAAAGATGATGTCTTAAATGATCTATTTTCCCCCTTACACTTCTAATATTTAAATGGGCGAGTTTCAAACCATTTCCTTTAATCTCAGAAAATAATATATTAGGTTGTATATCTTCACTAAAAATGGGTGATTTACCGTAGTCGACAGGTTGATAGTCTCTCACAGAGTCACTATCACCATTGTAAAAGGGTAATTCTCGAAAGATACAAATATCACAAATCCAGTCATTATTGCTTTGGAATATTTCAAATGGAACACCGCATCCTACATGACACCACTGTGTGCATTGCACGCATAATATAGCATTCTGGTTGTTTTTAACAGATGATTTGCAAATAATACATGGGAAACGAATTGACATAGAAATATATAGTCAAATGATACCTATACAATGATATATGGCTAGCAAAGACGCTCAATGTCACTCAGTGATCGGATGACGACTTTCTTGTTTTCTCTCGCTGTCACTCCGAAGATCTTTCCGTCCTGGGACCAGGTCCACGCTATGCCTTTGCTCTTTCTGGCCGCGAACATAAGCTCCTGCCGCTTGTACGTGAGGTCTTCGTTGATGAAGATTGAGGTTCCCTTCAGCTTCGATCTCGCCTGGTACACTTTTTGACGTGCGTTGTACGTGGTAAATTTGACGATGATGCTTTTCTCCTTCACCGCTCCGCTTGGTGTTTTGTATCTCGGCATGATTCTGTGGCTGCGGTCGATGTCGGCGGGGGAGAGGTTGACGCCCAGACGATCACGGACGATGTCGCTCACCAATGTGTCTGTGTTTTCTCCTTGATGCTCCTTTATGCCATGGAACCTCAAACAATTTCGGCGACTGTACTGCTCCTGTTCGTCTATGTTTCTGTTAATGTCTGACAAGTCTTTCCTGAGTTGACTCACTTGCTTTTCTAGCTCTCTCACTTTGCTGTCATTATGCTGAGCGTCCATTTTGATGGCCTCGTACACTTGTTGCGTCACACGTTCAAGTATGGAGTCTGTCACCGCTTTCACTAAGGCCTTCAGCACTTCTTCCGAACAAAGGGCCTCCTTTATCTTTGACTCAATGGTCGACGCGAGCTCAGAGTCCTTGCCCATTGACATTCTTTCGGTCGGCTGACCAGCAGGCACAGCTCTCTCACTTGACGTGGACGTTTGGTTCCTGCTGCCCCGTGCACCCCGCGACCGAGTTGCTGGGCCTCCGTTCTCATCGTCTTTCTTCACAGTGCTCATTTGGTCAATCAGTTTGTCACAAGATTCACAAATTTCCTCCTGTAGATAGTCAAATTCAGCTTCAATCAAATGACCATAGCAGTCTTAGCATGACACCTCACCTGCTTGTGCAATACCCTAAGGTGTACAGTCTCACAAATATAAAAAAAAAAAAAACTCAGGATTTTTTGCAGCCTCGTGTCACTCGTGTCAGTTCACCATTGCGGTGGTAGGGATTTTTGTTTATCCCTACCACCGGACCGATATTAACGAAAATGAGTTAAATGAGTTTGCATACATATTGGGATCATTTATTTTGATGCCATTTAATGTGATATCAGCCGTTGGTGGAGAATCGGGCTTTTTACCAAGGACCTCTTTGATGATTTTCCATGTTGCATTGATATTCGAAGAGACCTATTTCATTCTATCAGAAAAATATAATCTGCGGGATAAACGAATCAATTTTGTCAATTTATTTCAATAAACTTTATACATATTCAAATTAAATTCAGTTGCGTTACGAATATGAAACTTATACAAAGAATGACGAGTGTTCATAGATTTCAAAATGCCTCTTGTAATCCAAGGATTTCTTGGTTTACTTCGGGGTTTTTTTAATTCTACATAAAGGAATGTTATTTTCATAATAATACAACAATTTTTCATTAAAACATTTATATGTGAGATTAACATTATTAACACTATAAATGTCTGTCCATTCCTCTAAAAATAATTTCTGTTTCTTGGTATATTGCAGAAAGTTAAAAGCCCATTCCTCATATCCACCAATACTATACCATCACTTTGATGATTCAATCAAGTGCATTTGTGTCAAACCGTTCGCATCTTGACTATCATCCAATCAGAACACAGCATTTCGTATGCATGGTTATACACGTAGAACTTATACATGTACGTACTTTCCTATACACAAACCTATATATAGTAAGAGCCCACAGCAATACTTGCCACAATTTGTGACTGCCTGCCTCAAAACTCACATAAGTAGCAGACAAGAAATGTCTGTAAATGAACAAATATAATCAATTGCGTTCAAGGACCCATCTTTTCAAAGTTCGTCTTAAAGGGAAGGTAAACCCAAAGAGCAATGTGGATTGAGTGAAAGCAGCAACATTAGTAGAACACATAAGTGAAAGTTTGAGAAAAATCGGACAATCGATGCAAAAGTTATGAATTTTTAAAGTTTTGGTGTTGGAACCGCTGGATGAGGAGACTACTAGAGGATATGACGTATGAGTGGACAACAATACAAAGAAAAAATAAAGGATATTCAACAAAAATTCACTTTTCTAGAATTATGAAAGAGCAGTGGACCAACCGCTTTCAGAAAGCAGGGGGAATAATTGCTACCCTTAACATATGTCAATATCAAGTTGATGGAATTTGTAATTTTCATGAAAAATGGATTTTTGTAGTATTTTCTTTATATTTTCTTGATATTGTAGTCCACTCATACGTCATAACCTCTAGTAGTCTCCTCATCCAGAGGTTCCAACACCAAAACTTTAAAAATTCATAACTTTTGCATCGATTGTCCGATTTTCTTCAAACTTTCACTGATGTGTTCTACTAATGTTGCTGCTTTCACTCAATCCACATTGTTCTTGGGGTTTATCTTCCCTTTAACATCCTGTGAGAACAATCTCCTCTCTACCCACCCTGTCAAAATTTCACGGCTTAAAGCAAAACCAAAAGGGGGAATTACACCCTATATATTAATGTCAGTAAGGGAATATATACACTCGACAACAACAACAAAAAAACGCGTAATTTTGAGGAATCATGTTTGTATTTTCTTTATATCGTTGTACGTGGAGGTCATTGATAAAGTGTGGTAGTCTTCTTATCTAGCGATTGCTGCCACGGAACTTTTAAAATTCATCACGTTGGGAAGGGAATTGCCCTCAGACTTTCACTGAAGCGTTCTTATACTAATATATTGCTGCAATCACTTCATCCATGTTTGTTTTTTGGGTTTTTTTTTTTTGGGGGGGGGTTTAGTTCCATTCTTCTCTAAAACGTTTAATGGAAGTTTGTTTGAAATGTGCAAGTAATCAGAGACGGCAACAGTACCAAGAGTTAGATGTAGTTCTTATCCAAAGCGAATTATGGAGGCGTTAAGTAAAACGAGTATGCAAATCTTCCTCCCAAACAACAACACCACTAAGGGGATACTTTTAACCTACCCCTCCCCCTCCCCTCCGTGATAAAAGGGGAAAGAATGGGAAGATTAGGAGGGGAGAGGGAGAACGAGAGGAATGAGACTACACCATAGCAATGCTATGTAAATGTAAGTGTTATATATATATATATATATATATATATATATATATATATATATATATATAATATATATATACATATATATATTCTGAATGATAGAAGATGAGGTTCCTCTGATTTATATCAGAGACAAAAAGTAGTAATAGAAAACAAACATGAACAACAACTATTTCATTGTGCAACTGTAATTTGGCAGGGATTTTTCCTCGGTGTTCTTCAAAACTACAGTGTATGGACAGGATGTGCTAGACGTCAATGCCATTCAGATAAACGTGAATGGGTTTAACAGCAATGAACGATGACGATGTAAATTAAACAACATCTGCCTGTCTCCGAAATATTGTACTTCGCTTTATTTCAAACTGAACGGGAAGCATGGATCCTTCCTGCAGGCGTCGCAAATCAGAATTTATGACCTAAAGGCCTACCTCGTAGGCTTCGTTGTTCAGCGATTAAAACCTCTGCCTAAAAGTAAAGGGGAAAAGACAAACTTATGCACTTTGTATACCAAGCTATATTGAAGAAGAAAAATATTGATCATGTCAACTATACGAAAAGGTCGGTCAATCAAGAAAAAAAAAAGTTATCATAATATAATTTTAACGCTTCTGTGAGTGTCTCGAAAGCTCTTGAAACATGAAAAACTGTGTCTTCAGTCATGTCGGTTGTGATATTGTTAGGATTGGGATATAATTATGTTTCGCAATGGAATGTCGGATAGACATTTTTCCTAAGAGAAAAGAAGCGCAGGGCTGAACGATATATCGTTATAGTATTTGCTATTCTTTTTTAATCTTATTCCTTCCCATCCCCCTCTCTCTTTATTATTCTCATTTCTTTCTTTTGTTGATAGCAGGGGGTTGACTATCATACACCTGCATCCCCTGCCGCACAAACACGCATACACACAAACCAAATTAACAAACAAATTGATTAAAGCAACTCTGAACACAAACCTATTTCAACATGGGATATAAGTCTTATAAAAAGAAAACGTACTCAGTATACCATAATAAAGGTAATGATAACAAACGCCGTATGTGGTGCATGTGGTGTCAGGAAACAGTGTCAGTCTCAGTGGGCAACACGGAAGTGTGTTTTTTTCCCCGCTTTCTTCCTCATGACTGCATTCACGTTTTCTTCAATGTTTTCTGTATTCATTTTCTTTCCCGGTATACCCAAACAATTCCTCTTATACCCAGGCAAGTTATTATGAAACGCCAGAATAACGGATATCCTGGATTTATTTTTCTTCGTTTTGCGCGTACAAAAACGCTTATCTACGTTTGACCTCTTCTTCTCCTTTCTCTTCAAGCTGTGATTACATTAGCAACGATAGATAGGCTCAATCCAGCAACCATAATACATCACCGTTTAATACTCTCTCGTGAATAGATCTAAACAACACATCGTTACGTCATGCTGTTGTCATTCTTACTGATAGCATACATACTTTAGTTTGGTTTCCCCATTACAATTTCATTTTATAATGCTTTCAGAATCTGCTGAACAGTGTTACAATTTACAATAAAAAAAAATCCCTTGGCCACTTTGTTATGTGTTATGTTATCCATGATTTGCAGCATAAAACGTATCCTAAGGTTATGTCTTCATGTGGAAGTTAGAATATCGTTCACACACACAGCATACCCTGCAGCATACCGTGATTTTAAGAGAATGTTTCACATCAAACTTCCAAGGTGAACTTGTCAAACACCCTGCATTTCATGGCGTGGTTTCGAGAACTGCCGATACAACAGAAACGAGTGAAATGAGATCTAGCCTGGAGATTGAGTAAAAGTAACAGAGATAGGAATATATATATATATATATATATATATATATATATATATATATATACATACATATAATTTTGAGGATGCTCATGGCGTTGTAGACAACATTCCTGCCAATACAATCATATTATGAAAGGCCATGAATCGGAAGGTAATCGAAGGTCTTAAGGCCGTGTCACACATTTCCGGGCAAGCTACGCGGGCTTGTTGCGAGAAGGGATTTTCCAGCACGCAGGAGAATTTTCCGCGGGCAGACAAGAATGTTTGCGAGTTTCACACTTGTTTCTTATCTGCTAGACGCGTGCTACTTACCTTCTACTTGCGTGTATTCCGGGTGATAGTCCGGGAGCCAGCGGGGGTCAGCCTAGCTGAAAAGGTTACCAATTTTTATGTATATAGCAATTTAGTACATATGTCCCTAAGTATGGAAATGCACGTCTGGCTGGTCATCGGTGGTGGGTGTGGCCAGGAGGGCCAAAAAAAGGACCCCTCAAAATTAGGCTAGCCTAGCTGGAAAAGTAACCCCATGAAAACAACTGGAACTTGTTCGTTACACTTACAGGATAAGTGAATGACCATTGCCAGACGTTTTAAGTGGTGGGGGGGGGGGGGGTAGCCGCCATACTCCCTTAAAGACCCAAATTTTTCCAGCTAGGCTAGCCTAGCTGAAAAAGTAACCCCATGAAAACAACTGGAACTTGTTCGTTACACTTACAGGATAAATGAATGACCATTGCCAGACGGATTAAGTGGTGGGGGGTAGCCGCCAGACGCCCTTAAAGACCCAAATTTTTCCAGCTAGGCTAGCCTAGCTGAAAAAGTAACCTAATGAAACCCACTGGAACTTGTTCGTGACACTTACAGGATAAATGAATGACCATTGCCAGACGTTTTAAGTGGTGGGGGGTAGCCGCCAGACGCCCTTATAGACCCAACTTTTTCCAGCTAGGCTAGCCTAGCTGAAAATATAACCTAATGAAACCCACTGGAACTTGTTATTTACACTTACAGGATATATGCATGGCCGTTTCCAGACGTTTTAAGAAGTGGGGGGGGGGGGTAGCCGCCAGATGCCCTCAAAGACCCAATTTTACCAGCTAGACTATAGCCCTGATGGCTGGAAAAGTAACCTCCTGAAACCCACTGGAACTTGTTCTATGTTTGTATCTCACCTGATAAACACTGTCGACATAGTATTCTGGTGTTCTTTCAATAACTTTCCACACTTTTGAGCTATATGACCACCAAATTCACTCCTCAGATCATCTAATGATTGCTGTCAAGTGTTAATATTGGTGAAGTCCGACTACGTCAACAGTCAAAAAGTCAATGAACTAGGCCTATGCCATTTGGAAATCTCTGTAATCACAAAGTCAATACGTGGACGAGACATCACTTCGCTTTTGCCTTGTTAGATGGTGAATATTTGTAAGCTTCCGTTTCTAATTCATACAGCACCAGCATACATGTCTTGGAATAGCGGTAAAGAAGATTAGAGTCTTTGGCAACAAGTGCAAAATTAAATTCTGTCCCTTATTTGCTAAACAAACGTGGTATAGTGATAGGAGGACCACGACCAGTTAGGCAATATGGCGGACCAATAGCTCTATATTATTAGTGTTATAAAATAAATGACAATGATGTAGTTCTGAAGCATACTTTTCATTAGATGCTTTTGCAATGACTCGATGTATACTTTTAATCGAACTAAGTATATATCCATGACTTGCTCATGAATTACGGCAGAACGATTCGGTCATGTCATTACGGAAGAAGTGAACGTGTCAATATTTTGCTATTTGTTCCATAATTATTTCTGAAGTGGTTAGATGTATTTTCCTAAAACATTTTTTCTTTTATATAATACCTACGTTGCATCCAAATGCCTATTCGTTGAAAAAATGCGGGCCATGTATTCAAAGGTGAAATATCATAGGTTAATGGAAGTAGGGCATACATTGTACAACATTTCACTAAGTTGTTGGTTTGTTTCGTTTTGTTTTGTTTTTGTTTGTTTGTTTGTTTGTTTGTTTGTTTGTTTGTTTGTTTGTTTGTTTTTTGGGGGGGCATGATTCAAAGTGTCCTAAAACCTTGTATAATACATGTATTTAGTTTTGTAGTCACGACTCTTGCTATGTATGATGCCAAACTCTTCCCTCTCATACAAATGCAGCCGTTTCAGGGAAATAATTATGATAATGATTGTTAATGCTGAAGTGGTTCATAACATTCCATTGATACTATGTATAGAATTAAAGTGAATTTGACAATGGTATATGATATCCGCAATTTACTCTTTGACAGGTTTTATCATCCGATTAATAATGTATAAATTGAATATACAGTAGTCCCCTATTCAGTAACTACAGGTTAAGTTAGATAAGCTGCATTCATTTTGCACGCGACCATGGCGTTATAGCCAAAGATGATTGAATTCTGTAAATCTCTGTGTGCCTGCACAGGATTGGAAAACGAAACAACTTTCTGTGTATAGAACAACGAAACAGAAACTGGTGCATGCATTATTCTCAGTCACTTTGTTATGCATAATGATGGTTTGCTCATTGCAGTTCCGGAATCTCAGCTCGAGGGACACGAATTGATCCCAAATCAGTCGGCATGCGTGTATCACCCAAAACAATATCTGAACACAATTATAACTGCAGTCCTCCATAGTCTCTATTGGTTGCCGATAAGGGCTGGTATCAAGTTTGATTTTCATATTATTTACAGTGCCTTGTATTTAAATGTTTTCATCAAAATGCCCGTATACGGTATGCGTATCTCAGTTAACTCTTTAAACCATAGTTGTAATCTACGTGCCAAGAATCTCATGTTTTCAATAAGCGTGAACTCCAAGACATGTCGTGATAAGGACTTTAAGACAATTGGCATCGTCATTATAAAACGAATTCCCCTTTTACAAGACACGTTTTAGATTTTAGATAGAAATATGGATTCGTTTGAATGCATACAAACAGCTTCTTAAATCCTCTTACATTTTGTTTTTAAGATATGGTGTATACTTTAGAAGTGTAAGAAGCATGCTCTTGTTTTAGAGGCTTTGAGTACTGGTAAGAAGCATAATATGTTATTCTTATAGATTATGTGAATAAGTACGCATTCAAGAACGTTTTGAATAAAACGTATCCAGACAACTGCATATCATGTTTTCACCTCTTCCTTCATGCAGATGTATACTCTTGCCGAGAAGGTTAACTGTTTGATAGATATAGTGCTCACCTTATTGAAAAGGTAATTGGGTAAATTTTTGGTTTCAGTATATTATTCAAACACAACTAATATTTTTACATAAAAATTTTCACAACTCACAAATTCCACACGCACACACATTTCATGATTCACAAGATCCAAGTTACACTAATCCTATTTACTTTGCAGAGTGCAACAACATAAGTTATATACTGAGCAAATAGGCTTACATCAGTTCGCACTATTCAAGGTTTAGAGTAGTTAAGGAACTAAATCGTACCCGATTATATGGTGCTAAGTTGCACCTTGAGATGATGGGCAATATCGCCCCTATAAAGGAGCAGGCGATGACACTGACTTGCTCCTTTAAAGGAGCAATTTTGAAGCAGTCATGGAGCAAATAAGCACCACATAGGTGCAACATCATACCAATAAGGCACAAGATTGCACCCTCAAGAGAGGGTACATTCTTGCATCCTTCGGGCATAAAGTTGCACCTAAAGGTACGAGGTTGCGCCTTTTTCAAGGGGGCAAAGTTGCTCCCGAGGATGTAACTTTCACCCTTTCTTGAGGGTACAAAGTAGCACCCAAAGTTCCAAAATTGCACCCTCAAAACAAGGCACAATCTTGGAACTTTGGGTGTTTCTTTGCTCCCTCACGAAAGAATGTAAAGTTGCACCAAGATGTAAAGGCTACACGGGGTGCAAAGGTGCGCCGAAAGGTAAAGGGCAGGCGCGCCGGAAGCAGTTTTGGATTGGGGGGGGGGGGGCAAATATTGGAGGGGGCTCACGATAGACCATACATAATGTTACACAATATACACATACCCACACACACACACACACACACATCTATATAAATATATATATATATATATATACATATATGTGTGTGTGTGTGTGTGTGTGTGTATATATATATATATATATATATATATATATATATATGTAAAGTGGCGTACGGTGGGATCGAACATTGGGGGTTGGCACCTTGTGGAAAAGTAATTTTGACGGTGTGTATGCATGTGCGTGTGTGCGTGCGCAATAATGGGACTACAATACATTACGGAATGTGATACATTCAACAACGCAGTCATTGAGCAACATTGTAAGTTTTCCTTACATGGATTATGGAATGACGGTGTGAAACGACAAATTATATACTGTCAGCAACATCAAGAGAATTGCATAACAATAAAATGCGAGCGAGCGGAGAGAGAGAGCTTGAAAATTTTGACATTTTACAGTCCCAAAACTGCCGTTTGTAGCTATATCTTTCGCTTTGGAAACTAAGGGGGGGGGGGGGGCATCGGGCGCAACTGCTGGCAATTACTGGCGGCAACATTAGGAGAATGGCATAACCATTCAATGCGAGCGAGCTTGAAAATTTTGACATTTTACAGTCCCAAAACTGGCGTTTGTAGCTATATCTTTCGCTCTGGAAATTAATGGGGGCGCATCGGGCGCAATTGCTGGCAATTACTGGCAGCAACATTAGGAGAATGGCATAACCATTCAATGCGAGCGAGCGAAGCGAGCAAGCTTGAAAATTTTGACATTCTACAGTCCCGAAACTGGCGTTTTTAGCTATATCTTTCGCTTTGGAAATTAAGGGGGGCGCATCGGGCGCAACTGCTGGCAATTACTGGCTGCAACATTAGAGAATGGCATAATGATTCAATGCGAGCAAGCGAAGCGAGCGAGCTTGAAAATTTTGACATTCTACAGTCCAAAAACTGCCGTTGTAGCTATGTTTTTCGCTTTGGAAACTAAGGGGGAGGCGCACCGGGCTCAACTGCTGGCAATTACTTTCTGCAACGTTAGGAAAATGGCATAACGAATAAATTTGACCATTACATTTTACAGTCCCCAAACTGCCGTTTGTAGCTATATATATATATATATATATATATATATATATATATATATATTAGCTTTGGAAATTAAGGGGGCGGCCCAGGCGCAACTGCTGGCAATTACTGGCAGCAACATTAGGAGAATGGCATAGCGATTGAATGCGAGCGAGCGGAGCGAGCGAGCTTGGAAATTTTGACATTTTACAGTCCAAAACTGCCGTTTGTAGCTATGTTTTTTCGCGTTTATTCATTTATATACATATCTATCTTATTTTATCTATTTTTATTTATTTGTTTATTTATTTATTTTTATTTTTTTTTTTTTTTTTTGGGGGGGCTTTTTTGGGGGACAAAAATGCGTTTTGCCCCCCCCCCCCACTTTTTGGATTGGGGGGGGGGGGGGGGGGCGGCCGCCCCCCCCCCCCCCCCTGCCCCCCACTTCCGGCGCCTATGGTAAAGGGTGCAAGATCGCACCCTCAAGAAAGGTGCAACTTAGCACCCCTTAGTGTGAGTGGAAAGATGCACCCTCAAGAAGAGGTGCAATCTAGCACCACTTAGTGTGGGTGGAAAGATGTACCCAAGGGAACATTTTCGCACCCTCAATAAAGGGTTTAACTTTGCACCCTCTCTGCAGTATCATTTTATACACACGTGAATTCCTTCCTGTGAGCTACGTTTAATACGAGCGTGACCCAGTATTAGACACGTGTCAAGCCTTTGCAGACACAGAATTTTTTTCTTCATTGTTTAAAGGTCATTTAAAACAAATTTGAATATATATTTATTTCTTTTAAGTTAAGAGGAGCAAAAATGTGGAGATCATGACCTGTGATACATGTTACGGGAAGTCTATATTTTTATGTGTACTAGGTTTTTTTTCAACTACAAGGAATTACCTATGAGCTAATTGGATAAAGAAGCTGAGCATTCCTTTTTTTTCATCAGTTAATATCAATGCTGGTGTATTATTCTTGAAAAATTGGCATCTAAATGTCCTCCAAACCAAGTACTTTTTACACTGTATAAAATTATATTCCTGTGAGTTACGTTTCTTATGAGTATGACAGATCTGTAGACACGTGTCATAGTGGTTACAAACACTAAGTTTCCTTTGCTTTCATCGTTATCAAGAAGCGATTTTGAACAATTTCAGATGTTCTGGGTTTTTTTCTATTTCGTTACGAAAAGGCAATAATGATTTCATGTAAAACATGTTAAGGAAAGTTGATAGTTTGATTATTTTATCATTACTCATCTTCGTCTTCTCAACAAGAAGATGATACACATGAGCTCATTTGCTAAAGAAGTTGAAGGATGTTTAATTGCTGGTAGCCACGTAGGGGCTTTTGTCATAACATTTTGCATCTTAATCCCTCGAAACTAAGTACATGCAGTATTAGTTTATAGATAACATAGTATTTTTGTTGTTGCTGTGAGCTTATTCATATGAATTTTAGACATGTTTCTCATATGTTTCTGTCATATGCTTTACTGAAGAACAGCAAATGTTGAGTTTATTGGCAAGAGAGGTTGATCATTACTTTACATTTAAGTTCATTGAAGTGCCGGAGCATAAACTTGTCTTGAAATATTAGCATCAAAAACCCTCCAAACCAAAAAACGTGCAATACTAGACACGACAGGAATTCCTTGTTGTTGTGAGTTATGTTTCTTAAAAAACACTGATTTTTTTTTTCTGCTTTTGCAATGTACTATGTTCAAAACACTCTTGAACAATTTTCAGATTTCGTTTCTTTCTTAAGAGAAGAAAACGGTGAGGTCATGTGAAGCATGTTCCTATAAGTTTTATTTCGTTAATATTTTTTCTTTACCCATCTCCTCAACCGTAAGGTGATACGGTACCTAAAAAAGTCATAGGCCAATGGTATTGAGCTTTACTTCCCCTTTTTAAAGTAAATTTAAGAGCTGGGGCATTATTTTTAAAAAGTTGGCATTTTAAGCTATGTACACCGAGGACGAGTCTTACTGAATGGATTTGTTGTTGCAGTAGAATTGTATTTTTTATGAGCTTGATGGAGTATTAGACAATTGTATAAAGTGCTTGCAAAAACTGTTAATGTATTCCCTTTGCTAATGTCCAAAGAGTTCATTTGCCAAGTTTTGATTGTCTTTTGTTTTAATCATCAGGGGTTTATTTTATCATGGTCATAGAGGAAAGAAACTTAATTATAAAAAAAAAAAGCCTTCATAATATAAGAAGAGATACTGTAGGAGACAATTTCATCAAAAGTTGTGATTTCCAACATTTCCAAAATGCAATTGATGAATATTTCTCCTCAGGGCACAGAAAGAAAGTAGTTTTTGGTCTTGTTCTTTTTTTCACGTCAGTATGTTATAATACCCGCGGGTTTACGCCCATCCCACCAATTTCCATCCGGATACTGTACCCGGCCCTGTTTTTTTTTTTTTTTTTTTTTTTTTTTGTTGTTGTTGTTTTACACTGCAAAGAAAATGAGAACACTGATGTTTGAGAAAAATCCCGACATGTTTGATTGGGCAATTCTTTTTTGATGTCTATTATTCTTTCCAAAAAAGTTTTTTGGTTATCACTGAGGACAAATACAGATACCCTATTTCTTCTACCAAAACCACAGCACTGTATATTCTCATATTTCTACAGTATTTCGTCTCAACACTTGCCCTATTGATATTTCAAAGCATGTTTCCCTGTGAGCTCAAGAAACTCCCCCATTAAAGGAGATCTCCGGATGATTCTCAGATTTTTACATTTGTACAACTATGAATTAGTTATACTGAGGACAGAGTTTCAGAATTTGTGATAATTGGGATGAAGAATAAGAATATTTTCAAAAAATAGAACAAATTGCAAGAACAAGGATGATGACATGGGAGAGTCACCATAAGAATGCATGAGATGGGGCTCAAGGAAGCAGAACAAAAGAATAAGGCATGCATAGACAGGTGAACTCGCAAGCAAGCGGTATAGTTATGGAATTACACTGCTATCATTTCTGAAATATGTGAACCTTATAGCTGGTAAAATTGGGTCTTTGAGAGCGTCTGGGGGCTACGCCCCACCACTTAAAGCGTCTGGCAACGGTCATGCATTTATTCTGTAAGTGTAAGAACAAGTTCCAGTGGGTTTCATGGGGTTACTTTCCTAATTTTCAGCTAGGCTAGCCTAGCTGGTAAGAGTTTGGTCTTTGGGGCGTCTGGCGGCTATTGTCTGGCCACAATCATTCAATTATCCTTTGAGTGTATCACAAGAACAAGTTCCAGTGGGTTTCAGGAGGTTATTTTTCCAGCTATATATAGGCTTGTCTAGCTGGTAAAATTGGGTCTTTGAGGGCGTCTGGCGGCTACCCCCCCCCCCCTCCCCCCCCCCCCCCACCACCGTTTAAAACGTCTGGCAACGGTCATGCATATATCCTGTAAGTGTAAAGAAAAAGTTCCAGTGGGTTTCACAAGGTTACTTGTCTTGTTCAGCTAGGCAAGCCTAGCTGGAAAAAGTTGGGTCTTTAAGGGCGTCTGGCGGCTACCCCTCACCACTTAAAACGTCTGGCAATGGTCATTCATTTATCCTGTAAGTGTAACGAACAAGTTCCAGTGGGTAACATTATGTTACTTTTTCAGCTAGGCTAGCCTAGCTGGAAAAATTTGGGTCTTTAAGGGCGTCTGGCGGCTACCCCCCACCCCTTAAAACGTCTGGCAATGGTCATTCATTTATCCTGTAAGTGTAACGAACAAGTTCCAGTGGGTTTCATTAGGTTACTTTTTCAACTAGGCTAGCCTAGCTGGAAAAATTTGAGTCTTTAAGGGCGTCTGGCGGCTACCCCCCACCACTTAAAACGTCTGGCAATGGTCATTCATTTATCCTGTAAGTGTAACGAACAAGTTCCAGTGGTTTTCATGAGGTTACTTTTTCAGCTAGGCTAGCCTAGCTGGAGTTGGGCCTTTAAGAGCGTCTGGCGGCTACCCCCACCACTTAAAACGTCTGGCAATGGTCCTTCATTTATCCTGTAAACGTAACGAACAAGTTCCAGTTGTTTTCATGGGGTTACTTTTCCAGGTAGGCTAGCCTAATTTTGGGGGGTCCTTTTTGTGGCCCTCCTGGCCACACCCACCACCGATGACCAGCCAGACGTGCATTTCCATACTCAGGGGCATATGTACTAAATTGCTATACACATAAAAATTGGTAACCTTTTCAGCTAGGCTGACCCCCGCTTGCTCCCGGACTATGACCTGCGTGAGAGCTTTAAAATCGATCCGTTTTCTGTTACGATCGACTTACGGGTACTGAGAAGTACCTGCCTTGGAGTTACCTGCGAGGTGCTGCCGGTGTTCTGCGTGTACCTCTGCGGGCGAATCCGCACGACTCACTCGGAACAAGTTTTGAGTATGCTCATGGCCTTGTCATACCGTATCTGGGGGATTTTTGTTGCTTGACTTGCGGGGAAACAAATTTGCTACCTGGAGCTCTTCGCAGTCGGTCCGCACCTGACAGTACCTAGCGCGTATTTCGCCCGTAGTTGCCATGAGGCACGCAAGTCCAATTTAACCGCAGCCAAGTTTTGAGCATGACCATTTTTTTTTTTTCGGGTGAGTCGCGGGGATGCCCGGAGAGGTCCACGCAGAACGCCAGTAGGAGGCCCTTAGCGGCAGCACCTCGCAGGCAACTCCAACGCAGGTACTTCGCAGTCCCCGTATGCAGCCAAGATAATGACATTCTCTGGGGCTTCTGCCATGCCTTCAGAGGAATTCCTTCACTGAATTGTCAGCCCCCACGCGCCTGGCACACAGGTCACACAGTATACCCGCAAGTAGAATTTAAGTAGACGCGTCCAGCAAGTAAGACACATGCACTGACTCGCCCAAATCCTTGTCCGCCCTCAGAAATTGTCCGGAATGCTGCGAGTGGGATACGTTCTAGTAACTGTCATGTGCGGGTCATCTGCGGGGATCTTCGGGTAGCAAAAATTGTTCTTCGCAAGTCGCACGCAAGGCTTCTCGGAAAGGTGTGACAGGGACTTTAAGGCCCTGTGTGACCTGCGTGTCAGGCGCGTGGGGGCTGACATAACTCAGTGAAGGAATTCCTCTGACAATGTCTGAAGGAATATTTCTTTGCCAGAGGTCCCAGGGAATGTCATAATCCTGTCCGCAGCCGACTCTCAACTAACCAGCAGAAAGGCAGCTAGTAGCTGACCCTCAACATGCACGCGGATTAACTGCCTGTGACTTGCGGCAGCTACGGGCCTCCTACTGGTGTTCTTCGTGGACATCTGCTGGCAATCCCCTCGAGTCACCCGGAAAAAGTTTTTGGGAGCGGGTTTGTTTGTTTGTTTGTTTGTTTGTTTGCTTGTTTGTTTTATTTCCGTACTATAAAATCAACGTATTCCATACATAAAGGTCAAGAAAAGAAAAACATACGGACGGTAGCTCATTTTCAGTAGTGACAATGATCGTCACTTCTGGTCTTCCATGGGGCCCTGTTTACAAAAATTTCACACAATCAGGGACTGATAATAGAATAAAAATATAACATAAACACAAATAGAACGGTACAATACATTACTACAATGTGACTATATCTATACAATATATCACATAGTTCATAGGTTTGTATCATGTTGAAAAAAAAAATCAAGTGGAAAGGATTTCGGCTCGGTCTAAATTGAACTTAAAAACGTGTAAAGAGGAAAGTTGACGTATATCATTAGGTATGTTATACGCTGCTGCAGCTCTGTATGAGAATGATCTCTTACAATAATTAGTTGTAGGTTGTGGTTACTGTAAATCGTTTTCATTACGGGTAAATCGGACTTGCGTGAGCAACTACGGGCGGCTGCGTGCTAGGTACTGTCATTGTGCAGGCCATCTAGTGGGACCTCCGAGTGGCAAAAATTGTTCCCCGCAAGTCACAAGCAACGTTTGCCCGGAAAGGTGTTACGGGCCCTTGAGCATACTTGTTCCGGGTGAATCGCGGGGATTGCCCGCAGATGTCCACGCAGGACACCAGTAGAAGGGCCGTAGCGGTAGCACCTCGCAGGGAACTCCCTCGCAACTAGCCCCTAACTAGAACGTGAGTAGAATGTAAGTAGCACACGTCCAGCAGGTAAGACGCGCGCGAAACTCACCCGAATCCTTGTCCGCCCGCAGGATTTTTACCCTTGTAGCTTTCCCGGAAAGAACATGTGACAGGGTCTTCACATAGAGATCAGTGCTGTCAATCCACCCCCCCCCCCTCCGCTTTCTACACACACTCTCACACCATCCATACACACACACACGATTCACAAACACACACACACACTGCACATAATTTCAATTTATAACAAACTGATAGTACTGCATCTTTACCCACACATCAGCTTATGCCATGCACAAAGAGTGTAAGATTATACATGGATATGGATAAGATCATGTATACTGTATGAGCATGTATATGTATGTGTACGATGTGCCTTACCATTACTGCGTACATAAAATAAGCACGATATATTTCATTCCATATCAGATACCAATATGTATAGGATACTTTGTATTCACACATTATTATTTTCATAGTGCATATTCGGTCATTACTCCGGCAAAGGCAACTGAACGTGTAAACTTTAATATCATTATCATATTGTATTTATCACCATTACTATTATTGTAAAGTAGTTGGAGTGGTACACATACACTCTGTAACTTTCCCTCTTCCCCCTACCCTTCCCTATTTCTCTCTTTCTCTATTCCCTATTCTATCCAGAGTAGGTAAGCATATAGTCTCCATACCGTCAAGCCTCGGCTTATTTTGGATACCCTTCTGTTTAAGTTCCATAAGCTGTTTGTATTTGTCTTGTATAATTGTACTAAAAACTATGTGTCGATATGCTGTTTGTCATAAACATATACATAATCATATCTGATGTAACGGAATTAGGCAGAAATAAATCAAATCAAACTATTACACTGATATGAGGTCGCTTACCAGAAGTGAATAGGAAAATGTATGAGAATGAGAGAGGGAGAAGGAGAGCAAGAAAGAAAAAAGAAAGAAAGAAGGAATTAGAAGGGAAGTGAGATGGAAAGCCCCGCGCTGTTACAGGGAACCAAAGCCAAAATAAATGAATAATAATGAGTGAAGGCAGCAATATTGATAAAACACATTAATGAAAATCGAACAGTCAAATCCGAAAGCTGTGAATTGTTACAGCTTCGGTGTTGTCATCCCTGGGTAAGGAGACTACTACACTTCGTGACGTCATTTTGAAAAAACATTAGATGTGTTAAGGAACTATACTGTAAAGGCCTATAAAGAAAACTCAAAATAATTCCCCTTTGTACTAGCATAATGATAGAGCACCTGATTTGACTCTTTTACAGAGCATGCCGGGTTTATATACAGTTGTAATATTATCCATCCAGAAAGGAAAGTCATGCATTGCGATTGTCCACTTCTGATCTCAATATACTCCAAAATGAAACATCGTCATGGCAAATCCCGTAAGTCAGACCATGGACTTCGTAGGGTCCATGGTCAGACAAATTTCTTACTAGACCCTTCATTGCGTTGCAAATTCTACGTTAATGGTGTTTGGATTTGACCGTGTTCAGGGCCAACTTCGCAGAAAAAAAAAAAAAAAAAAAACACGGAAATTTCATGTATGCATTACCAGGTTCACCGGAAACTCAGAAAGAGCAGGGAGCGCGAGATATTTTCCCCTACTTTTTTTTCTGAGGCTGCCAACAGCTATCACGGTATAAAAGCGCACTGCGTGCACTCTTTGCATCAAGCACAACTCATATAGCTTCAGAGAGTCCTTTTCATAACGTACTATAATGATTTCGGTTAACCAAGAATGAATGTCGTTTGGTGAACTTTCTTTTGATCCAGAACGCAACAACCGTGCCGAAACCTGATATTCCAGCTCGACCGCGGATCTCATCGCCTTATAGCTTCAGAGATAGTTGATGTCAGGCGGCGTGCACTGGTCTTCATCAGCTTTGAGTACTCGTGATAACTGTACGTACCATCGTATCATTAAGAACATTAGTGTATGGTAACAAAATGATTAGATATTATGGTCTACAGGGGTGGATCTAGCACTAGGGGGAGGGGTGGCCCGATGAACCAAAGCAAAAAAAGAAAGAAAGAAAGTCTTCACATTTTTTGCTGCCACTTCTCCGCTCAAATCCGCTGACAAGCATTAAAAAAGCATGGAGGTATTAAAACGCCTTAGCCCCTAAAGCAAAAAAACACACCCCAAAACCAAAAAACCACCCAGAAACCCAAAAGGGGGGGGGGGGGGGGTGAACCTCCTATCCCACCCCCTTCACCACCCCGATCCGCCACTGGTCTAATTTGTCTCTTGGGAGAGATACTTTCGTTTGTGGGTTTTGCGGGGGGTTGTGTGCGTGTGTCTATTTTTTTTTTTAATAACTCAACGGAAAAAAAAGGCTCAAGTCAGCTGCCGTGGTCACAAAAAAAAAGAGATGTTTTGAAGCGAAAAAGATTTCCCAGGTTTACACAAAACAGTGAATACCGACCGATATATGGATTTTTACATTGAGCATAGGCCTGGTATCTATTTGCCTTTATTTATTACAATATATATATATATGTATATGTCACATAAGCAACTTTTTTTGTCAAGTAGCAGAGTCTCGGTGCATGGGACCTCCAAATTGTCACATAAGCAACCTTTTTTGTTTTGTTTACTCTATCTTGACACGTAAGCAGTCAAATTGAAACTAATCAAATTCAGTTAAATCAACGTCTTTAATAATCAAGTTATGGTTTCGTTACACAGTTGAAGATTTGATATCAAAATATCAAATACAAAAATGAAGTACAAAATACGCTTAATAAACACGTAACGTTTGGCTATACTGCTCTGGGTACCGGGTTCATGTCCCCCCCCCCCCCCCCCTTGGTAGTTGGTACTGCGCCAGCGTCGTGCCCGGTAGACCGCAGGTCGTCAGCGGGTGTGGCTCAGCAGGTATGGCTTAGCAGGTGCGGCTCAGCAGGTGTGGCTCAGCTAGCGACGCTCGTCCCTCGTACTGGTAGTCGCCTCAGCATGACCATCCCGCTCGCCGACGCTGATTCAAGCCCCGTACTGATGTGTCTTATGTGCTAACCAAAATTAGTCTGAGTGCCAAAGCCACTTTTTGGGCCTAACCTTGTTTTACCGTCCACCCAATGTTTTTTGACAGTTTTGCCCTATTTCGGGGGTGCTGAATCCGAGTCTGGATGATCCAACTCTTGCATCCTTGAGGGTTTTGAGATATTCAAGATGGCCGCCAAAATGGCTGTCAATACCGATATTCCCACGTATTTCCTTCTAAATGGTGTAAAATTGAAAAATAATTGATGACTCTACCCTATTTCGAGGGTGCTGAATCCGAATCTGGATGATGCAACTCTTGCATAGATTAAGTTTTTGAGACACTCAAAATACACAATACTCATACTCAATACATGGGAATTTCCGGTTTTAATTGGCGGCCATTTGGCTACCATCTTGAGTATCTCAAAAACTTCATGGATGCGAGAGTTGCATCATCCAGATTCGGATTCAGCACCCTTGAAAAAGGGTAGAATCATCAATTATTTTCAATTTTACACCATTTAGAAGGAAATACGTGTGAATTTTTGGTTTTGGCGGCCATAATGGGGGCCATCTTGAATATCTCAAAATCCTGAAGGATGGAAAGAGTCGCATCATCCAGATTCGGTTCAGCACCCTCGAAAAAGGGTAAAATCATCAATTGTTTTCAATTTCTCACCATTTAGAAGGAAATACGAGGAAATATCGGTGTTGGCGGCCATTTTGGCGGCCATCTTGAATATCTCAAAACCCTCAAGGATGCAAGAGTGGCATCATCCAGATTCTGATTCAGCACCCTCGAAATAGGGTAAAACCATCTATTGTTTTCTCTTTCTCACCATTTAGAAGGAAATACGTGGGAATTTCGGATTTGGCGGCCATTTTGGCGACCATCTTGAATATCTCAAAAACTTCATGCATGCAAGAGTTGCATCATCCAGATTCAGATTCAGCACCCTCGAAATAGGGTAAAATCATCAATTGTTTTCAATTTCTCACCATTTAGAAGGAAATACGTGGGAATTTCGGATTTGGCGGCCATTTTGGCGACCATCTTGAATATCTCAAAAACTTCATGGATGCAAGAGATGTATCATCCAGATTCAGATTCAGGACCCTCGAAATAGGGTAAAACCATCAATTGTTTTCAAGTTCTCATCATTCAGAAGGAAATACGTGGGAATTTCGGTTTTAGCGGCCATTTTGGCAAGCCATCTTGAATATCTCAAAACCCTCAAGGATGCAAGAGTTGCATCATCCAGATTCAGATTCAGCACCCCCAAAATAGGGTAAAACCATTAAAAAACATTGGATGGACTGTAAAACAAGGTTTAACCTCTGGCACCCAGACTAAGTGTTTCTCTAACTGATATTCCCTAACGTCAGTACTTATACACGAACTACTGAAATCAATAAACATATTTCTCAGACAGAAGTATGCATTAAAAATTCTCCTCACAAAACAAACTATCTCTACTAACACTCCCCTAGCACCTAATCATATTGGTGAATATTACTAACCTAACCTCACAGCCGGATGAGCTCGCCTGAACCTAACACAATGATGTGATACGGCATAACCGAATCCAATTAACTATTTTTCTTTTATGCATATTGTCTGGGGTATCATAACCAACAGAGGCGTCATTGACCTAACGAACTTTTGTACAAAATCAATGGATATACCTGTATATATAAAAATTTGAGGCAAATATATATATTCCTTTCCTGACAATATACAATGATACATGTTATAAGCTTGTATGTAATTTATGTAGCCACTATAACAAACATATCATATTTATGCCTATATAAATACTTATTATGTATGTAATATAATGTGTATACGATATATGATATATATATATATATATATATATATATATATATATATATATATATATACATATATATATATACATATGATATATACATGATATATACATGATATATATATATATATATATATATATATATATATATATATGTACATATATATTATATATATATCATAGAGAGAGAGAGAGAGAGAGAGAGAGAGACATTTCGAAGTGGAAAGGTAAATATGCTAGTATTAGAACCTTGAATTCTTCCCCCAACATTGCCCAATGTTCACTAAATCATAGCATGCTTTGTCTGTTTTATTGCTGTCTTGCCTCCATCACAGTCAGGAAGTTGCACCAGATGCATAATTTTTCAAATTGTTTCTCCCTTTGTCAGTCGGAATCAATTTTGAGGACAATGTATTTCCCCGTATCTCTGCATGCCCTATGGCAGTGTATAGGATAATCATGTAAAGGGAAGCTCGCCGAATGAGCTACCCTGACACCTGCACGAATTTGGGTTTGCGCATGGCTTCAGCACTATCACGTATCATTTCGTGCCAATGCAAGAAACATTCGTGGCAACCTGCGGGAGGATGCTGGCTTATACCGTCAGTGCGTGAAAAGTTTTCGAACTGTTCACAATTTTGGCAGGACAAGTTTTGCAAACCCTTCGCAACTCTGCACAACATATGCCCAAACTGGCCGTACCAGTACGTACTAATACGTGTCAGTCAACTCAGTGGCACCGCAAGTCACGATTCGCAACTACAATATAGTTCGTGACAAACTTGCGTATCCTTTGCGCATAAAATGCCCATATTCCCGCATAGTCAATCGCATAGTCTTCGCATGATATGTGAGTGAAAGGAAGACAAAACCTAAATTTTTGAATTTGAATTTAGTGAAAGTAGCAGAATTTCCAGATCATATCAGCCAAAGTTTGAGCAAAATCGGCTGTCGACTGAAAAGTTATGATTTTTTTTCTTTTAATTTCAATGTGCTCCCAGTGAATGCTGGATATAAGAAGGCTACTATACAGTTCATGAAAAAAAAAAATTTTCATGAAAAGTACACATTCCACCGACAAGCTACTGACATAGGTAAGCCAGCTGCTATCTCATGATGCTAAAAAGCGAAAATATGTTGAATTTTCTTCGCGTTTTCTTTATATTTTTGACCTTAATGATGTCATGAACTGTGGTAGTCTCTTTGTCTAGCGATGGCGGCACCTAAACTTTAAAAATTGATAACTGTTGAATGGAATGTCCAATATTCGTCAAACTTTCACTGGCGAGATCAACTAATATTAGTGCTTCTACTATATCCGCATTTATATTTGGGTTCTGATTTTCAGTTATAACCAATGAAATACGTACCATTCGTACACTATACCTAAGGATGACAGTCAAGTTTGAATGCAGTCACGTCTGACAATGTCCAAACAGGTCAAGTTGTAAAATTCTTTACATCTTTACGACTTTCCCCTGGTTAAAAGCTGTGTCCACTTACCAAACAGTCAGATTGGGATAAACATACGAGACATTTCTTGCCGTTTACCTTGTAGTTTTCTTTGTGTGTGTTTCATTTGATAGAAAAGGATAAGTTTCAATTATTTCTTGTTATCATGTAAACCAAATTAAGAATTTTCCATTGCAGTATTTTTAAAAATCTCATATACTTACAAAATTCAAAAGTGACCCATATATTGACAAGGCAGCTTTTGAAGACTGAAGTTCTTGTCTTTTTCTTTCTAATTGGTAATTCTTTGTAAAATTTCTTTGGGATGTTTTTATTGAAAATAATACCGTGCACCGTCTTACACTCGAGACTCAGTAGACAGTTCCAGCGCATTTATTTTTCATATTCCATTTTACAAGTAGGAAGAACATATACTAAATAAAAAATACAAAGGATGAAATACAGAAGATTATAACTAAAAATTGTATACGAGATTTACATATAATTCAAGATGTGAAGCGAGTTAGGAACTTCTAAAGCAGAGTTTGTAACTGTGGGTTAAAGCGAACAAATGCTATAATGTGAATACTTTTCGTAATAGAGACGGGACCAAAAACATAGTAATGAGGACACATATAAATTCTAAAATAGCAAGGTACACAGGGCAAAAGAAAAGTCATAGAAAAGGAGACCTATTGCTGAAGAAGAAAAACTCGCTCAAATACTCAAGTAAAGGTATGAAATTGAATGTAGAAAAGGTTGGAAGCGAAACGCTTAATTCAAAGGAAAAACAAGCAAAGTGGTGTGTCAAGCAAAATGACAGGTTATACCGCTTTAGTCAGGCAACTTATAATCATTGCCAAACAGAAAGACATTTGATGATATCTTCAGGCAGATCGTTCTAAAATTTGGGTTAGGTGAAAGCAATTGCTTTCTAAGATTAAGATGTGCGAGTACGTTTTTCAGTGAAATGAATCGTTTTGTCTTGTGGGGTACAAGCATTGATTGCGCAGTTGTTTTTGTTTTTTTCTGAAACATATGCGTAAATATGTTAGGCAAGTCGTAGTCAGAGAGATGTAAAGTGAAGTGCTTTGGTTGAAAAAAAAAAATCAGTAATTATTTTCATAGAAAAATAATCATTATTATTATTATATTTTATAGAAACCAGCTACCTATACGTTGAAAGCACGAATAGCTAGTTGGTGTTTTGGGGTGTTTTTTTTTTTTGACAATTCTTTTACGTTTCGTAATTTTGCACAAATATCCCGGGCAACGATACCGGGTAACAATTCAGTTATTCAAAATTCCAGTATTTCTTGTAGGTATTTGCATGAGCAGTCCGTGTGAAATCTCCATGATAAATGACGGTTAATATAAAGGTCTACATATTCTCATGGTTCTAGGTGCAAATCTTATGACAAGATCATGAAGATCATATCTTCATGATGAATATGCATTTTATACAAAGGAGGTGTGGCCTGTTTGACCCAGGTGAAGTCAAGATGGCTCATTTTCGAGTGACGCTGGGACCATGCTGTCCGAGGAATTCAGAGGGAGGAATAAAGTTGTTATAACTTTAAGTTTTCGCGTTATGGTGAATTATTCCGTGTCACGAATTTCCCTCATTCCGTAATAATTTAAAGTTATAGCAACTTTATTCTTCCCTCTGAATTCCTCGGACAGCATGGTCCCAGCGTCACTCGAAAATGAGCCATCTTGACTTAACCTGGGCCAAACAGGCCACACCTCCTTTGTATAAAATGCATATTCATGACAATATTAACTGCAACAAACTCCCTATATTCTCGCTGGGTTTGAAAGGGCCTTGACAGGGCTGTACTTTATAACACGACCACACTTTCCTCGCATGATGACGTTTGTATGCAATGTAAACAATTCATCTATTATGTTGACCTGTGCAATGACGGATTTTTGCGACTTAAACGACAATCTGCTATACATTAATGGACATTTGCTGCCAGTTTTCATGGAAAGGCTGTTTTGAATCGTCAGTGGTTAAAACTGCATTGGTGCGAATCTTATGACAAGATCATGAAGATCATTATTAACTTTCACAAAATCACTATTTTCCCGCAGGATTTGAAAGGGGGCTGTACTTTATGTAGGGAGGGGCCGAATGGGGCGGAGATTGAGAGAGAAATGTGGAGAAGGGCAAGATGATGTGAAGACGGTGTGTGTGTGTATGTGTGTCTATGATGGAGATGGTTATACGGCACGCGGGTTCGGGTGGGAGGTCGTGCAGTCAATAAAGACAAACACTAGACAGGAGTCCTGTGAACAGCAAGCAGAGAGGTCACTTTTATTAACTCATAATATAGTCACAACACAATTACAGCTCCTAAAATGTACTTTAGGAGAACCCTTGAAACACTATAATGTGCACATCATCAAATCCACACATGTTTAACACCAAAACAACTCATTCATTATAACACACAGATACCAAGTGAGTTATTGTCTCTATAGCTATATAAATCCACAATGGAGTATCAATAATAGTATCATAACTAGTGAAAGCATCTGCCATATAATCAGCTGTATGTGACATAAGTCTCTCTCTCTGTATTATTTCACTTATCATGACTGTTAAAAACCATTTATAATACATTGAACAGACTGTAAATGGCTGGGTACAAAATGTTGTGGAACCATTTGATACAATGTAAATGTGTTGTAACAATCTCTGCTTTTTGAGACTTATAATGTTGCAACACTGTGATGTCTATTCACACAAAGGGCTCACTCTATGGAATAAAATCATACTCTCCACACTTCATGATAAGCAGCCAGTGTCATGTCCGCTCTGTTAGTGTAATGTCAGACCCCATATAGTAGGATAGAGGCTTTTTACATGTGTGACTACCAGTCCTTGCATATACATATACAATACATATCTTATTCATCATTATTATGTGAAAAGAATAATACTTGTTTTGTTTTAGAGTCCAGCAAAGATCTGACTCAAACTATGCTATTTTGTTTGATGGATAATAAAAACAAATGAGACAGCAGTTCTCTCTTCAATGATTTAAATTGCTGAACAGTTTACCAGAGCCTGAATGCATCCATTATTAACACTTCCACATAACCCTTCTATAAGATCACCTTTGCTCTTAGATGAAAATCACGCAATATCATATGAATAAATCCTCTCTTCCACCAACCATTCCTAACATCTACAGATCACTTCGTCACAGTCGAATCACCTATCCCTACTCAAAACAATTACAATCACACATCTGATCCATATAGGTCCCACTACATCAGATCTGGAATGTCAGCAAGATAAAATGGGGGTATAATAATGCTGAAAAATTACATTATACCAAACTACTGCGGATCTTACAACTTTAGATCACAGGGTACACCGACTATGAAAAACAAATGCAAATCTACACAATGTCTCAGCATGACAAACCTTAAATGATGGTAACGGCAGTGCAATACACCTGTATTCTTAACTCCTCCATTGTGTGTGTCAAAACTATTATGATCGATACTCAGGTAGCTTCTTAAATCTCTTGCTAGACGACACAAGATACCCTAGTCCCTCCTATCAATACAGAATCTTACTCTATTAGGGGAAGCAAAATGAATAATATTCCCTCTTACAACCTCAGTGGTATTACATCATAAACCCACAACACTGTACCTACACTGTACATCTCTGACTCTATCTCTAGACTCTTCCACCATAAATGCATCACCAAAATGTAGTGTAGGTAAATAGCTTCCATCAAAAACCATCAACTCAGCATCTTATCACACTATTATAGGCACCCCATACTACACAGCACCATGTAATACCAGAGTACACAGATCACGCTAAACGCCCTATACTGTTACACAGCGCTACATAATACACTGTTCAGTACCGTAATTAGTCACGTACACAAACCTACGCAGGCCTGCAGCCCTTGCATTGTACTACTGCACTACGAATACATTGTGCGCACAAGACTACGGCAGCCGCAATTAACTACATACACGTACACACAACATACGTCCGTAGACTGACTTAACACAGGTACGTACATACATAAGTTACCGTGCATTCAGTGCCACTGAACAAAACCACCATCAACCAAGACAAATAGAATGGCTTCATGTAAATTCTGACAAACACTCTCACTCCATATAATATGCCTGTTTGGCCCTTAAAACTCTTTGTAACAATTACCAATACTGATAATACAGCACCATAACAATGAAGCACTGAAATTCTTGAGTAATTTGCGACGTTCTCATTTTCATCAACTCACCTGTGAACAGCAAGCAGAGAGGTGCCTGCCACATGGGGGCGCCCCTCTGTTGCTGATGTCTCTACATACTCTAGTAATTAGTACATCCCCACATTTATAATACGACCACACTTTCCTCGCACAATTCCGTTTGTATGCAATGTAAACAATTTAACTATCAATTGATATGTTGACGTGTGCTATGATGGATTTTTTATTAGCTGACTTAAACGACAATCATCTATACAGTGAATATTAATGGACGTTTGCTGCCAGTTTTCATGGAAAGGCTGTTTTGAATCGTCAGCGGTTAAAAATGCAAAGCTCCGACGTGGCATACGGCTGAATTATGAATGCACGGCATGCTGCGGTGAAATAAAGGGATGGAAAACTACGAAGATGACGTATACCTCACAGAAAGACTGAACTTTCACTAGCGACCGCGGTCTTGCAACAAATCTTTCCTTCTCTCCGTTCTGTTAGAACTAAAATCATCTTATTTGGAGATGTCTGCAACAAAGTCCAATTAGTCCTAGCTAGGCCCTACTGTCAAAGTCAGTGTACATACGTTGTAGCGCTAAAAAACAACCCAGCACATTTTGTCTTAGGGTGTGTGCAATTAGTTTTCAATCAATACAATGCGTAGAATCGAAGCCGACTAAAAGCGAGGTGCTAAAACACACTTATATACCGTGGGTGTTACAAAAACAAAACCGATTTTTTTTTTTTATCCTTAATAGTTCGAAAACTATGCACCATATAACGCTTTCATTGATATGAGTGATAGCTGAATAGTGTATAATTCAGTTGGAGGTGATTTGAATATGGAGCATGAATCAGATTCATTAAATCCAAGTTAATCAAGTTCCAGAGTTTGGTCATATTTGAACCCTCTGTACAAAACCTGAACTTTACACAGGAACCAATGATGTGTATGTGATCGTGTGCTGACAATGACCCTGAACGGTATACATGAATCAGAAACTTGTATGTTTCTGTGATATTAATGTGACTAACAAAAGGTATGGTGAGGGAACATGAAATTATGCTGAGTCGAAGGGAAGGTGCATTCAAATGTCTTTTGTCAAATACTTCATTACTTTAGCAATGATTGACAGATGACATCTGAGGAATATTTGTTTGGAAAAAGAAGAAAAACATTGTTTAGAATATATGTAATGTTTCTAGATATTCGTTTCACCGCAAAACTGATGTTGAGGGTATCAAAAATCAACACGAATCAACATATGCATTTGGATTCCAGGGCCCCTTTAAGATCAAAAGTGGGAAATGTTTATTGTAACACCGAGTTTATATCTTAGCCAGTCCGACATCTCAGTCTAGCATGTAGTCTGGCTTCCAGACCATCAGCCTGTACTAGGATTCCAAGAATATCATTGCCCTCTACAGACGCAAGAAGTTAGTAGAAAGAAAGAAAAAGCTGGACGAGCTGGATGATCCTGCAGCCTACACGGAACGCGTATTTTGTGAAAGGGACCAAAGTTGACAAGGGGTCTAGAGACCAGACTATCCACCATGATGAATCCAAGCAGCTGGTAGAAAAGTACTTTGTACGCCCCCTTTACCAGTTCCCTTTACAAGGAAAAAATCCTGTATCAATTACTAATGTTTTCAATGAAGAGTGCGTCATTCGAATGGTGACTTTGATAATTCATAACAAGAATCATCGCTCAAATGACGGAGTTTGATTGTTTGTAGCATACTAGAATCGCAGCAGGCGATTTGAATGAGAATTTAAATGATAGTATGGGGGTGTTTTCCACTAAAAATTGCCTTCAATGTTCAATGGATGAGACGTGGATAACTTGAAAGGACGCCTGTCCGGTGATCAGGTGGTTGTAGGTTGGAATCTTGCTCGAGTGTGTATATCCATGATTTCTTTTGTCATGGCTGCTAGCTACTGAAATACTGAATAAATTCATTGGTCATTATATATCTACGTCGATATAACGCAATTTGACAATCAGTTGCAATAAAAACAAGTCGACGCAAGAATTTCATGAATTTGAATATTTACAGAGTATATACCCACTGCATGTAGAACCTGCACTAGCTGCCTTGCGGACACTCCGTGGTCTAGTGGAGAAGCCGCCTGCAAGGTGATCAGGAGGACATAGGTTCAAATCCTCCTCGCGAGTATGTATTTCCATTATTTTGTTTTATTATTTTGTCATGGCTACTGCTAGAAGACTGATCAATTAATTGCTTATTTACGTCGATGTAGCTCTGGGCAATTTGTAAATCAGTTCCAGCATGACATTCATTGCTATTTCTGATATTATGTTTCTGTTATAACTAAAGGTGTTAACTATCATCGATTTTATGTTATCATTCAACAATCTCCCGTGCCTGCTTGACCTGGGGAAAAATAACTGACCCCCCCCCCCCCAAAAAAAAAATAAAAAAATGAATGGCATTTCCTGTCAAATACATTGTTGACTATTGTTGTTTTGATCATTAAGTAATACTTTTCATATCATGATTATCAATGTAATTATCATAATAAGTATCATTATTGGTCACTGTATCCTTCACTAAAAAATTCTCTCTCTTCCAGCCCTAGACATGAAGGTACAAACTCTCCCGTGGCCACATCACATTCGGCTGCCTGGCCGATTGGCAACTCTACAGATCATGCAAAGTTTCATGTGGAGATGTGATCCCTGTCTACTCTTACTCTTCCTCCTGGTGGCAGCAGTCTGTGGTGACGTCAACATCACTGATGCAAGTAAGCATATGAGAAGTTGTGTGGTGTGATTGCCGTTTGGATGCATGTACAGAGTAACGGTTCAAAATTAGAAAACGTTTACTGTCAAGATTTCTAACAACAACAAATATAACCCCAAATGGCGACTTTCAATGATTCAGAACAAATTATTTTTATAATCACTTGTTACAGCTCTGTGCCAGCTAGAGCAACCAATGTGCAAAACCAGGAAAACATTGTGTAGTGTGTAAATACTTCTCGGAAGATCTAACATCCAAAATGCAAGTATCATTTTATTCAATCACGTTTCCTCTTGCGGGGATTTTTTTCAGACCCCAGTAGAGGATTTGGACAGCTTTTCATCATAATAAGACAAAAAGATCAGCCTGAAGATGTCTCAAACTATGTACTGAACTTTAAAGGAAACCAAGGGGGCAAATATAAATGTGGACTAAATGAAAGCTGCGATATTAGTAGAAAACGCCAGGAAGAGTTAGAGGAGAATTGGACAATAGATTATTTTCAAAGTTGAAAATTTACAGAGATTCCTGGGTAAGGAGACTAAATTATACATTTCAGTACGTCATTATGGATAACAGTGAAAGAGAGATTAAGAAAATAAAATAAAATGTTAATGTAACGAAATACATAATAACGACGGAATATGCCTTCTTATGAAAATGAAACTGTGGAATCAATGATGCCACCCCCGGGGGACGGTGCTGAGATATTAGATTTTCAAAATAGTATAAAGGGGGTCGTATGTTATTGGCTGAGGTGAAGATCTAGCTTTTCACTTTTTGTGTGATACTTAGGGACGACTTTGTGAAATGTTACAGAGCATATACAATTCTAGAGAAATTGAAAGTTTATTTGATGAAAATTGTTTTTGAAAGCTTGAGATTATGAGGAACGCTTCGTTCGTGATATTGTCACAAATGTACACACTAGTAGTTATGTACATGTATGATGTACTGCATGCATGGTTGTTTTAATGTGTATGTACACAGGTGGACCAGATTAATGGAGAACATTCTATGTGGTATACATATAGTACATACAGGCTGACCAGATCAGTGGAGAATTTTCTAGGTGGTATACAATGTAGCTATACAGTACATGCATGTAACAGGAAATACATTATAGCTCACTCAATCTAGAATGATTTCACCCATTCCAGAATGTTCTAGCAAGTGCTTACATGTTTGGCTGAGTGAGGCACTTTCCCTGTAGCCCAATGTGATTGGTAGTTAATTTTGGCAATGATGTTATGCAGTGAGTCATCCCGGATTCCTGGAACTAGGACTTGCTAGTATATTCAGGTGTGTGGCCCCACGTTGGAGAGAGTTACATAATGTGCTAGAAGGGGGTGAATGGATAGTACATAAGCCAGAGAAATTCTGCAGTAGGCAAAGTACCCAACACCTCTGCTCTGAGAGTTACGTCACTTCTGGCTCTGAAGCGACTTGTTATAGTCAGTCCTGTGTTACCTGCTGACCTGTTATGTTTGTGGAGATAAGGCCTGGGAGACATTTTGCCTGCAGAGAATTAATGTGCCCTCATTGGAGATAGACTCCATTTTTGTGTCAATGGACATTGCTACGGAAAAGCTGTGACGGGCTGGATTCCTAGCTGAACATTATTGAGCAAATCATCATTCACCGCATCGACTGGACGTGGTCGTCATAACGTTGGATTCTGCACGTCTCGCTGTGAACATTATACCGTGGACCTATAACGTGGACATATACCTGGATTAATACCGAGGATTATCGCAACCTGCGCCTCTGGATTTACGTCGGAGGTATCATTCATCGGTGCATCGCGGATCATTCATTTGTGCATCGAACATCGTATCTGGACACTACCAGGAAACTGTAGCGACTTTGTGATTTAAGATTTGGATGCATGTAAGTGATTCCATTACCGATTTGTAATTGTTTTTATTGATCATTGTTGTACTGATATGACGCCGATTACCAGTCTGTACCCTCAATATCACTGTTAATAAACCGCCTGAACATCAGTTGATTGTTTCTTTTGTGCGATCATTCTCAGAGTGATTTTGGTCGTAACAATACCTTAGCCATTTCAGAATCAATTTCCATCAAATAAACTTTAAATTCCTAGTGGAATTATATGCTCGTTCATATTTCATAATAGGTTTCTCATTATCTCAAAAAACCATCATAAAAAAACGTTGGAAATCTGAAGCCCCATCTCAACCGAAACTGTACCATGCCTTTATTCACTAAATGAGAAATCATGGAACACTTACGAAATTGAGTTAGCTGCATTTTTCCTACCAACTTAAATGATTGACCAACCAGTTCCACTGCTGTGTATCCTCTCAATCTGTGTCTGTTTTTTTTTTTCTGTTTTTGTGTGTGTGTGTTTACATGTCGTGTGTGTGTGCGTGTGTCTGTTTGTCTGTCTATATGGAAAAAAAAATGTGTAATGGTGTTGTGACGCAAACCCCCGTGTGAGTAAATTGAGAGAGTCTGCTCAGATCTCAATTTTTATTTCGACGTCTAAAGTAATGATCATCGTAAAGTGCCTTTCCTGCATAAATAATGACTAAGCGTTATGGAAGACAAATGTGTTTTACGACATTCGATTTAATTTGCTGCACTCCATCATGTATGGAAATGGATTTCACATAATCATTTTGTAATATGTATGAAAGACTAATAACTATTATGACAGGTGCAAGGGTGCTTGAAGTTGATAATACCCCCCCCCCCATCCCACAAATGACAAACCAAAAAATGAAAGTTGAAATGTCTATGTCATAGTCTTGCCTTTAAGTGCGCCAATAGAAGGGATGTCCCTACATTGATTGTTGAGTAAGAGATTCCATCTTTCCGTTGTCTTTTTGAGAAACGGGTATTTATAGCAGCCCTTCTTAGTCACAGGGTGAAGTAAGGAAATCGAGGAAGGAAGGTGACTTCCTAGTATGAAATCCAACTTTTTCAGATACTTCCAATATTATAATTGTAATACACATAGTCTATGGCAGTGAAATAATGGGTATAGATTTCGATACAAAAATGAAAGTCTGAAAATGGCCCGACGGTCGTTTCCTTTCCAGCTTCATTAACATGGGGGAGACGCTTTCTATATGCAACGATACTTGTATTATTTTTCTTCGTTCAGTCGTCTCTGAAAGCCATTTGTATCTAACAACAGCCTCCAGCATGCCAATCCCACCAATACATTAATTGAGTCAGATTACCGTTGACTTCTCTATCTTGACTAGCTCAAATCAACACAGTACATATATTTCTAACACTGACTGTGTTTCAGTTGTGATAAGTTCATTGTTTAAAAACAACAACAGACAAACAAAACAAACCTCTTGATAAATTTGAATTCACTGTTGTGTTTGCTGCAATGGACACATTTTAGTGGAATTCAAGAATGGGATTGGCATTTTGCGGCCATTTTTGGAAAGCCTGAATAGGTCTCAGAGGAGGATTTTTTTTTTCATTCTTTCTTTCTGCTTACATTGAGCTTTGTTATGTATCTTTGACATTATTCTTTGAAGTTTGATGAAATTAAGATAGCAATAGGTAATGAATATTTTCTGGATTTGTATAAAAGTGTTTTGAATAATGACTTTCACATTCAGCAGAATCAAAGGTATTGAGATGGGATGCTGTTTTGAACACTTAATATACCAGCATTCTCCATTCTTCAATTAGATTAAGAGTTGAAAAAAGAGCGACCTTTTCGGAAGTGCTCTGCCTAAATGTGACGTGCGACCATCCTGATGTGCCAGGAAGAGGGAACCAACCTCATTTTCATTTCGTTTTCTTTTTCTTTCTTTTTTTCAAATTCGATTCAATTTGAAGCATTCTCCAATCCTCGGTTAGATTTGAGAGTTGAGACAACAGCAACCTGTTCTGGCAGTGGTCTGCTCAACGTGACATGGGACAAACCTAATGTGCCTGCAAGTGTGGACGAATTTGAAGTGAAGTTCTCCTGGGACAATTCAAGTAAAGTTGAGGTAAGGTGCATTACCAATGTCCATGTGTGCACTTCTTTCTCTTCATTTTCTGCAGGTAAATACACTCACATTATTTTTATACTTGGCTGACTGTACCTTAATTGTCCATGTCTACTATGTCTGCTCTATATTTTTAGAGTGTCGATTGTGCAGCGCTTTGATCAGGTCCTGCAAAAGCGCTCAATAAGATATAGTTACTTTTATCATTATCATTGTTATCATTATCATTATTATGTGAGTTAAAAAGCTTGGATTTGGCAACTTTAGACGCGTCATGCAAGAAATTTTATTCATTTGATGAACATAATGCAGTATATACATATGTATATATACATGTATGTAATATGGGAACTTCGATTTTATTTTCTGTCAAAGCAAGTGTTCATCTCCTTTTTCTTTAATACATTACAGAAACTTCTCGCACATATCATTTGTGAGGTGATTGACTGCAAAACAGGTGTACGGGTTTTGTCGGTTAACGATGGAGTACTCTGAGGGTATTGCATTTTTTTTGTTTTTTTTTTTACATATATTGATTATTATTAACATGCAGTTCAAGTTTTTTTGTTTAAGTGATCAAAATAGATTCACTGTTGAATTGTTATTGGAAATAACAGTGCTGTGTAATATATGTAAACTTATTCTGATATTGAGTTGATAATGTGCGATTATATATTTTTTTTTCTTTGTGGCCTCCACATTGTCGCTCCTTTTGTTCAACACAAATAATATACACTTTCGTTGTACATTTTTCTCCCAAAATGGATTTATTGCGTGAAAGCTTTAATCTGTTTATTACTCATCCACTTAGCATGATAAGCTATAGCTCATTTTCATGTGTATCTTGATTTTTTATTTTAAAAAAACCCCAACATTCTGCAATATCTGTTTGCCATTAACAATTTTTATCGACACCTTGATTACATCCATATTTTGTCAAGAGGATAGCCAATGTCCCATGTAGAAAAACAAGAAGATTAATTTATGAGACCTGCAACGCAGACATATTATGCTTTGTGCTTAAAATTAGTGTTTTTTCATACACTTATTCAAGTCTGTTTATGTGTTCTATGTTCATTGTTTATGTCGTCAGAATTCTTTGTTTATTTGTGTTTGCCTACTCGCTGTACTCTCCATGAACTCGGAATTGTTTGTGCTTCACTTATGCCAGAATATGTCTTTCTCTTGCAACCTCACCAATTGATATGCCGTTATGTAGATCCTGCTTTTCATTATGGCTAATAGACCCAACCTAGCATTTGATTCCCTTGATGATGATGAACTCTTTGATTTGTTTAGACACTCCCCTACAGAATCAAGTCGGAATAATTCACATTATCTGCTTTTATTGATAATTTTATTGATAATTCGTCTTCACAGGATTTATATAATGATTTTGATTTTGAATATGATCCGGCCCAAATTTCTTCTAAGTATGTTACAGTTGATCAGTTTAAAGGTATCGTGAAAAATTTTTCTGGAAATATTTTTTCTATGTTACATTTAAACGTCAGAAGTATCAATAAGCATTTTGATGAATTACAGATATTATTAGATAATCAAAATAAACAACAAATTTCAGTTATAGGTTTAACTGAGACATGGTTATCATCTGATATTAATTTACCGTATGCAATAAATGGTTATAATTTAATTGTTAATAATAGATTGAATAGGACGGGTGGTGGGGTAGCGTTTTATTTGTCTCATAAATTTGATTACAACGTTTGCGATGAGTTAAATTCAATGAATGATATTATAGAATCTTTATTTGTGGAAATATCTGTTCCACAAAGTAGAATATTATAATTGGTATTGCTTACAGACCCCCTTGTTCTAATCCTTATGATTTTTTGAATTGTATTACAAATGTGTTAAAGAGTCCCCTTTTTATTAATAAAAATATTTTTGTAATGGGTGATTTTAATATTGATTTGATAAAAAATGATATCATGTCACAAGAGTTTCTTGAAATACTCTTATCAGCTTCATTTTTGCCTTTAATCTCGAAACCCACACGTGTTACAAATCATTCCGCCACCCTCCTTGATAATATTTTTTGTAATTTATTACAATTTTTAGATTCTTCTATAATTTTATCCGATATGACTGATCATTTTCCAGTTATGGCTTGGTTTAATCTTAAGCATGCGGTCAATAAGTTTCATGTTCCTCCAACTAGACGAAGAGCCACACCAGAAAATTTAGCTAGCCTTGGTGCTAGCTTAGAAAGAGTTGATTGGTCTGGTGTTTGTGATAATGATGATGTTAATGTGTCATGTGATAATTTTTTAGAGATAATTAATAGAAATTTAGATGAATATATTCCTAAAATAAAAGATAAGTTAGTTAAATATAAAACATCCCCTAAGCTTCCATGGATTTCTAAATCCCTTTTGCGTTCTGTGAATAGGAAAAATAGATTATATTATAGATATAAAATGAAAAAAACTGAAGAGTCAAAAAGGAAATATACATCGTATAAAAATGTTTTAACTAAAGTTATACGATTTGAAAAGAGGAAATATTATGCGATTCAGTTAGAAAAATATAAACATGATATGAAGAATACATGGAAGGTATTGAAACAGGCCATGAATGTATCAAAAAAGAAATCAAGTATTACAAAAATTCGATTCGATGATAGAATTTTTGAAGATTCTGGTGATATGGCAAATATTTTTAATTCTTATTTTTCAATGATTGGAGAGAATTTGGCGAAAGAAATACCACCGTCTTATACACATTTTTCACATTTTTTAGGTGAATCTAATTCTAGTTCTATTTTTTTCGTTCCAACTACGAAACATGAAATAATGGATATTGTTACTTGAATGAATAACAAACGCAGTGCGGGTTATGATGACATAAGTAATTCCATTTTAAAGGGTATTATATCTTCAATTGTGGGCCCACTTGGACATATTTTCAATAAATCTATGTTATATGGCGTTTTTCCTGATCAAATGAAAATTGCTAAGGTTGTCCCTTTATTTAAAAAAGGAAATGATATTGATGTCAGCAATTTAGACCCATTTCTTTACTTTCATCCTTATCTAAAATTTTAGAAAAATTAATATTTAAAAGAACAATTAATTTTCTTAACTCTCATAATGTTTTTGTAAACTCTCAGTTTGGGTTCCCTAGGAAACACAGCACTATTCACGCGCTATTGAAGTTTATTGATAATGCCGCGCATACAATAGATAATCATTCACATCTTGTTGGTATCTTCCTGGACTTCTCCAAGGCCTTAGATACAATTAATCATGACATTTTATTTCATAAATTGTCACATTATGGCATAAGGGGGGAGGCCTTGGAGTGGTTCAGGAGTTACCTGCAAAACCGAAAACAATATGTATCTCTGAACGAGAATAACTCAAGTTTCAAACTTATTAAATGTGGCGTCCCTCAGGGTAGTATATTAGGTCCTTTACTTTTTATTGTTTACATCAATGATTTTTGCAGGTCATCTGATACACTCTCATTTATACTTTTTGCTGATGACTCAAATGTTTTCTTTTCCCATCAAGACCCAGTTACTTTAATTGACACCGTCAACTCTGAATTGAAAAAAGTGACTCAATGGATAAGAGCTAATAAATTATCACTTAATCTTCAGAAAACTAAGTATATGCTTTTTAGTAAATCCATAGAAACATTAAGCACAGATGTTATTCTTTATGGTACTCACTTTATAGAACGTGTATCCCACATACAATTCTTTGGTATTACAGTTGATGATAAACTTTCGTGGAGGCCTCATATTATCAACATAAGTAAAATAATTTCACGAAATATTGGTATTATCAACAGACTTAAGTTTCACATTCCATCGTCGTCTTTGTTAACGTTGTATTTTTCTTTCATATTACCTTATCTTAATTACGGAATTTTAGCATGGGGTAGCGCCCATCAAACTTTATTAGATAAATTATTATTGTTACAAAAGAAAGTACTTCGTATTATTTGTGGGGTTTCGCCACGTTCTCATTCAGATTCATTGTTCATTGAATATAAGATTTTAAAAATTAAAGATTTGTTTCTTTTTCAACTGGGCCAGTTCATGTTCAATTATAACACAAATGCTCTTCCCAATATTTTTAATTCAATGTTTCCACGAAATCAATCTTTTCATGATTATCCTACTAGGAGGTCTAATGAGTTTCACTTACCCCTTTTGAGAACCTTATTAGCTCAGAACACATTTATTAACATCGGCCCTGAATTTTGGAATTCATTAGGTCCTGAAATAAAAAAATTCTTCATCGTTATACATTTTTAAGCGTAATTTGAAATCTTTTTTGTTAAATTCTAGCTGAGATATTTATTTTCATTACCTATACAGGTTGCAGCAAACATGAGGGTCATCATCGGTTATTTAATTCATTATTACGCAGTGAAAAACGGCATTACTAGGCAATGAAATACGGCATGTTATTTGCATAATTTCTACAAAGCTGCGTGCAGTCACCAGCTGTTCGAAGCACCTCATCAATTCTCTCTTCCGTTTCTCTTGTTCAGCGTGTAGGCATTCTCTATCTTTCCTCTCCCTCCCTCCCCCCCCCTTCTCTCTCATTTCTCTCTCTCTCTCTCTCTCTCTTTCTTCCTTTCCCTTTCTTCCACTAATTCTGTTTTTGTCCCATTCCGTTCGATTGTATCTCCTTAGTTTAGTTATGCCATGTTGTTGTATGTAATGTATTTGTAATTGTATGTGAAGTACTGTATTTTTGGAAGAAATTCTTGAGTGGTCCACAATCTGCAAGCACTGCTTTTTAGTGGACCTCTCAGTTCTGTTTTTTTTTTCTCCTCAAAATATAGCTTTGTATTTTCCCGTATGTATACATGATTCAGCTCTATTAGTTTGTTGTATATCGTTAATCCTTCGCACTTTGTACTGTATACATGCTTATGATGGATTTTCTGATTTACCTCGTGTTATGTTTTGTTGGAAAGAAAATGAGAATGAAATAAATGAATTGAATTGAATTGAATTGAATAGGTCAATGTTTGGATTTAGGTCAAGAAATTATCATTCATCTCTACCTCTACAAATGGGTTATACTACAAGCATAGGTGTCCTACTGGTGCAGTGAGGGATTTCTTTTTCTGTTGAGTTTTAGGCTGAATCATGACAAGTGACAATATATATTGGCTATCCATGAGGAAATCGAACAAGAACTAGTCCTACATGTAATACAATTTGTCCATATTTAATACATATCAATTGCTTACATCCTGGAAATTTTATGCATCAGGTTAGTAAGTCTCTGGCAAGATTTCCGGTTCTCAGGCACAACTTCCGTTGTAATGTGCATTTGAATTTAGATAGCATGCTGTAAACCCTTTCTGTGCCATAGACATTGGGCAGTGTGAATAAGGCTGCGGGGTTTTCTGTGCCAAACAACGCTCAAGGCACAGAGAAGGGTTTATGGGTCTCTTACAACTTGTGGACAGAATATGATTTGGTAGTGGCTTAACCTCCCCAACCCTTTCCCCCTTCATTATAGAATGTGACATGCCAATCACCCACAAGATGTCTAGCTTTGCACCGCATTGAGATGTCCAATTTACAATACTGCGTTCAAATTCGAGACGCGAAGAACACAGCTGCAACCTGGTCTCGGCGAGAATGTACTCCTTTTCCACCCAGTGGTAAAGCGCCCTCATCTTTTCATTTGTGTAAAGTTGGTGCCATGGCCTTTAGCACACCTTTTAGCAGATTTACTCCTCGAAGAATCTATCTTTAAATTAAAATGGCATCTCGGCAGACTTTTGAACCGGGATTCAACAGCTTTACTGTTTAGTGTTGTCATTCAATGTGAAAGAAAGAAATATCTTACTTTGCTAACTTTCAAATTACGAATACAACTAGCTGAAAGATATTTTTCAGTTATGCAATTGCTTAATCCAAAAACAAAACAAAAAAACCCAACAAATGTTGAAGTTCGCTGAGTTAGTGGTATAATTATGTTCAGATGCATGCATTATTGTCTCATTGACCATTGACCCCATCGGCCCTCAGCCTCTCCCTCCCCCTCCCCCCCCCCCCCCCCCCCACACACACACACAAGCACCTTCATTAGAAAACGTTCACTGCCCTTGTAATATGAAATGAATTATAGGCCCTACATTCTTTTTGAAGCAAATATATTACAGGGCTCGACACTAACGGTGGCCCGGTGGCCCGGGGCCACCAAAAATGAAAGTCGGGCCACCAAATTTCAAAAAAGGGCAAATTTGGTGGCCCGCCTCGGGCTACCAACATATTTTGAAAAGTATGTCAACAAATTCGTAACTTTTCTTGCGCCCGGAAATGCATAAATGCATTTTTTTTTTAAAACAGGACTTTTAATGTTTTTATTGTTTTTTTCGGGCCACCAAATTTTTCTCTCGGGCCATAAAAATTTGAAATTGATGATTATGGTAGCCCCATCGGGCCACCAAAAAAAAAGTTAGTGTGGAGCCCTGCTTTTCATATAATGGAAATTTTACATGTAGGCCCTAAAGTCACAGGGAGACATGTATAGGCCTATCGAAGTTGCCCTGGGAGTTCATATTTATAAATTAATTCCACCAACACAGAGCAAATTGCTTTCTTCATCTTCATTGACATTTCAATGATTGATAAAAACCTGTAAAACTTGCAGACTACGCATGTGAAAAGAACGAAAGTCTACAACTAACATGTAGCCAGCTGGACCCTCCTTCAACCAACACCACGGTGACCTGGTACCACAATGATGAGCTGGTGGTGGACGGTATGGGAGCGTCACTCTCGGAGAATGGCTGGTCTCTCACTCTCAGTCACTTACAGCAGCATGACAGAGGAAAATATTTCTGCCGTGCAGAGGACAGGAACTCAACAGAAGGGTCCTTCAATGTCATGATAGGTTGTAAGTACAACAAACTGTGCGTGTTATATGCATGTATATTACGATAATATTTATGTACAAATATGCAGATTTCCGTTTTATTTGATATTATCTCATTTTTTTTCATTTTATGGACATGTGGGTTAAAATAAAGGTCCGGGCAGTCAATCATTCAATTTCGTTTGTACAACGAGAGACAAGTGAGTAAAAAACAAAAATAAAATAAAATAAAAAATAAAAATCGGTAACACATCTTCACCACTCTGCTTTAATCATAGCTTATATCTTGCTTTCATGTAATGAGCTTTGCCTGCGTTGGAATAAACGTAAAGAAGAAATCCTCTCCAGAATTTCATTAATTTCATAAGAAAGACGAAAAAACCTGCAGGACAGTGCAAAAATGACATTCTGAAATGTCAAAATTTTTCGGGAAACACTTCTTGACCAGTCGTTATGAATATTCAAATCAGTAAGTTGACGATGTCATGCTCTCACAATTTCTTATTCATTTAATATACCGGTACAGAAATGACAAAAAACTCATATTTCGCCTGTATGAATATAACACTAAAATAAAAAAGAGTAAATGTTAACTTTGATATATTTAAGTATTAAGTATGTGCATTTACCTGTATTAGCTAAAAATGACAATTTATTTGAAATATAACATACTTGAAAATTGTGAGGGCATGACATCATCAACGCGCTAACGCACTGAATATTCATAAGCAATGGTCAAGAAGTGTTGTTCGAAAAAAGAGAGACAATTCAAAACGTAATACCTTCATTATTAAAAAATTCTTATCCGATAGTTTTCATTTTTGGAATTTTCTGTTGGAATTGTTTTCTTTCTTGTAGATTTTATTTATTTGTCACTGCCGGCAACCAGGGATACTCTGGTGGTAGTGCCGCTCCCTGGAAAGCAGTAGATAACAGATTCGATTTTCACTAATTCCATGTAAGAACAATTTTTTTTTTGAAAATCGATTATTATAGATCAGCATTGCGATCTCACAATTTCAGTTGTACCATAGCTCATGTGAAATGCTGGTACAGCTGTACCTCATGCTGACCAAATGACACGTGCCTTCTCATGGTATGCAGCACAATTTTAGCTATAAAGGCAAGCACAGTTTGTTCATGTCTCCTTTGAAAGTATGTTGAAAGCATGGTATATGACAGATTTTACCACATAAATGTTTTTAAATTTGAAGTGAAGAAAGCACCTTTCATGAGGCATGAATCCATATACGGATATTTCGAAAAGACTTACCAGGGAGGTGAGTCACCTCCCTGGACTTGCCGAGCAACATGTGTTGAAGAACATATTATGGGTCAACAGAGTACGATATTTTCTGATGAAGCGAGTGTTATGTTAGAAAACATATTGTAAAATGTTGCGTTCGATTAAGATCCAGAAATCAGACGATAGGTACAACTGTATTGTGGTTCTATAGTCCAAAAGATGGCCACCCGTCCCCTGATCTTGTCTACTCTCAGTGCTTGACTTCAGTGAAGGTTTTTGTTTGTTTTTTAGTCGGAGATAAGTGAATGAACTGCAACAACAAGCATATTATAACTCTTTCCCTTGAAGCAGGCAACTAACAAGTTTCAAATTCACAAGCTGCAAGAAGCATGCAGTAGTAAATGTAGTATAGGGGGCTAAGGTGAGACAGAAGGAAAATATGGGGAGACAGACTTTATCTCCTAAAATTTTTAGGGTCAGTACAGGTCACGCAAAGCTTTGAAAGCGATCGTGGGAACAAATAATGGAGAGAGAAAGAAATGACGCACGCACACGGTGGGGAGATAAGGAAAGAAAGAAAGAAAGAAAGAAAGAGACAGGGCATGTACTGAAAACAGTTAATGCAATCTTCTGGGGGGGGGGGGGGTTCTCTCTCTCTCTTCCTGTTTGAAACTGGTGAGGTACACAGCCATAATCGTGAACCACTATAGAGCTAAAACCATATATATCGAGCATTTTTTGTGTTTTTTTTTTCAGCTAAAAAATTACGGACATGCGTTGAGATGAATGTGACGTATACCAGATGATTGTGGAGTAACCATTTTTTGGTTCGTATTCAGTCACAATACTGCTGAAATTACACAACTTTCTCCATACCTTGGAAACTACTCAATATATAACCAGTGTAGTGGTGAAAGAGAGACTCTTCCATCGCCTCCCTGATATGCCATCACATTCGGACGCCTCCGCGACTGAGTCGACAGTTCGCCAATATTTTGTTTAGACGCACAGCCCTATATACGAAAACCGGTTGAGTTGATCTGCAAAAGTAATTCCTCCTAGACCTGGAGAATAATGTTATCTACTAGCTGGCCATTTCCAGGAATAAAAAGCTTTGCAGTGACGAATTTAGGTTGTTGTTTTTTGTTTTTTGTTTTTGTTTTTGTTTTTTTTTTTTAAGGAAAGGGAGGGGGTTGACCCAGTGGCGATGGGTCATGACAAGCCCTCCCCCCCCCCCCAAAAAAAAAAAAGAATAAGGTCTTCAGATTTTGGCTAAAAGTCAATTGGCTATCAACCTGGCAGGTCAATAAAACGGGAAACTTTACACATGAGTGAATGTATTCGTATTTCTCTTCCAAGGCACAGAGGTACAAATTGCAAAAGTGAACATGTTGTCATTCATGCGTAAGCGTTTTCCAGTATTCTAATGAGAACAAAGACAAATTCATCACAATTAGAAACATGAATCAATTTGCGGAAATAAAGGTACGATTTCCATTATGTCTTCGTAGCCCCAAAAACAGTAAAGAAAAGTGATGAATCTTCTGTCAAATCGAAATTCGACTTGAGACAAGGAGCAATATTTTCAATTGATAGTAGAAATTTGAATTTGTATTTCAAATTAGGAAGCTTGAATGTAATATTGTAAATTCCTAAGTTCGAAGAATGAAATAGAGAAATTATGTCCATTTAAAAACATTTTGAGCTTTATTGCCTATGTCATTTGAAGTTGGAATTGATAGAAAATTCTCATTTTCCCCTTTAGTTTCCCACTTTGTTTTTTGTTGAGCCTATGAAGATGGAGTTGGAGTAGAATTTACTTATTTGATTGATAGTTTTATATATGGGAAATCATATTGGAGATTTAACATTAGTTTATATAATCATAAAGTATTTGTTGATGGGGTAAAAAAAAATTAAATAAAGATAATTGCTGCACTGCGAAAAGAACTACAATGATTTTTTCAGAAGTTATGAAAATAAAATCAAAGGAATATATGATGGACTTTTCACATGAAAAAGCGAAATTAAGAAAACATTGTTTTTAGAAAATAGAAAGAGAAATTAAAGATTCAGAAGATCAGTTGATGGTAGTTTTTAATAAAAAATTGATTTTGAAAAACAAAAGAATAAAATTGGAAAGAGGCTTTTACTTCGTCAGGGTTTTGATAAGGGGATGCCATCTAATTCAGAGACAGGAATGTGTTTCATCTTATTGAACAGGAGGGAGAAGAGGCTTTATATCTTAAAAAAAAAAAGTTATAGACCAATAACTCTGTGAAATTTAGATTACAAAGCATTATTAAAAGTATCTGCTACATGAACAAAAGAGATGTTAGTGGATATTATTCTTTATTATCTAGTGGGTTATATTGAAGATAGAAATATTGGAGAAGCAGTATGGTAGTAAATGATATGTTATTTATGATCTTTGCACCAGTCAGTATATAGGTAGTCTTTAATTCCTGTAGATTTTGAAAAAGCATTTGATAGTATTTCACACAATTATGTTTTATTTAAATCATCAGTATTATTCACCTTTGGTAAATAGTTGTGGTCTTGCGTAAAAAATGCTTTATAAGGATGTTATCAGTCATGTGATGAACGGAAGATGTTCAGGTTAATAGAGGAGTGAGGCAAGGTAATCCTTTGTCACGGCACCTGAAGAGCCATTGAATTGTTACAAGTATTATGATATTCGAAAGGATCGTCGTATTGAGGCGATAGAAATTAGGGTAGAGAAATAAACACATTTTGTATGCATATGATAGTACATTGGTTTTTATGATTGTGGATCCAATAAAAAGAGTGAAGAAATTTGTCAAAGATTTTGAGAAATTGAGTGAATTAAATATAAATATGGAGAAGACATATTTTTGTGTGGTAGGGACAGGAGAGTGATAGCCTGGGTATGCCAATGTACATTTGGTACTATAGGTAAAAGAATTAAGCATTGTAGAAGTAGCGAAATTTGGCAATGGTTGGAAATATTAAACTGTTGAATATGTATGTGTTTTCAGAACTGAATTATGTTTCTTCTCTTATGGCAGTTCCCCATATAATTTCAACATCAACATCAAAATCAACATTTCTGTCTTGGGGGACTAAGAATGACGAACTTTGAAGTATTTATCAAGACTTAGAGAATTCTGTAAATGAAACGGTTGTATGGTGATATTTATTCAGGGCTGATGGTAATTTTTTTATTTTCAGGCTATTTGGCGGTCGATTTATTTCTTTATGTAATTATGATATGAATAAAATGGATTTGAAATGTATACTAATGTGTAATATAGAAATGCTGAAAGTATACCAAGTGGAGACATTTTGTATGAAATAAGGTAAACCCTGTTATATGTCGGGGTATATGCATTAGTAATAAAAATATTTAAATGAGTTTTGATATTGAATAATTTCCGAAAGGTATATTTCAAGCATCAGATATGATTGAAGGAGATTGCTTAATATCGGTTATATAATCTTATATTTTGGGACTTACTACTAAAATTGCAATCTTTAAAAAAAAAAGAGTGGGTACAAAGTGATTTTATGAATATGAATATTGAAAATTTTGAGGTAGATTGACGGAATTTGGACCATCACAGAAATTACGTGAATTGAAGTCCAGACGGTTATATGACTATTCATTTGAAGCATTTCACAAAAATTACTGATGAAAGATAGACATGAATATTGTGAAAATTGCGAATAAATCACTGTTATGTAGTAGACAACGATAATTTTATTACAAGTCCTTACAAGGGGCTGTTTACGAAGCAAGAGCTTATTAGATTTGGATTTTAGTCTGATTATTTTTGCTCTTTTTGTTGAGATGAAGTAGGTGGTGCTCAGACAATCATACTTCTGGACTTGCAATACAGTAGCTCTCTCAACCGTCTTGGCAACAAACTTTCATAAGATTGGCAATCGGACGATAATTCTTGAGCTCGTCTTCATCTAGTTTGGAGTTATTAATGATAGGAGAGATGTTAGAATGCTTCAGTCCTCCAGATATATAACCCTACTGAAGGACTGATTAATGAGAAAAGTCAAGGTCGAACATTGACGACGAGATATATAATTATGTTTAGAGTGTTTTATTTTTTATTTTTGAGGGTACAATGAAAAGGTTTATTTTATGTGATTAAGGAAAATTGTTTGATAGATGCTTTATTTTCTGCAAATCAATATACATAAGTTACATAATAATGAACATGTGGGAAACATACAAAATATATTTAAAACAGAGTCGTTTGACTTGCATAAACAACGATATAAAAGGAAATTAATTATACAATATGCAGTATGCATGTCTATGCAGCAGGGATTGCAGTGACAATTTTAGTTAAGAAGCGATTATGCAGAGGGCCGCCATTGTAAGCATTGCTTGAAAAGATGGCCGGCCCGAGGAAAAGGTACAGGGATGTACTAGATTCGTTACAATACAAATTCTGCTGCGAAGATAGCAGGGGAAAATAAGCTGATGTGTGATGGTGGTGAATGTGCGTGCAAGTGCTTGAAAGTGCACCAGGGCAGACAGGCTGGAATTTAGAATAATAGAATTGGTTTGCTGGAAGAGGGAACAATATGCGATGTTGCTATCGGGAGACCAATATTAGTCATATAAATTATTTGTGTTTAGTTTGTATTTGAAGTATATTGTAATAAAAAGTGCTTCTTTAAGTTTGCTTTGAATGAAAATAAGGAGGCACACTGTTTCAAATCCTCAGGAAGAGTGTTCCATATCCGGACCGTGATGTCTGATCGACTTTTTAGCAAGTAAAAGCTTTGGATTACTGAAAATCATGGGAACGACGGGTAGGGTATGAGTGAACATGGTCATTGGTTACTAGGGAATTATGAAAAAATGGTAATAAATTTCGAGTGTGTTTACACATAAATATGGCAGTTAGGTATAAATGTATATCATGGGCCTTTAGAATTTTTAGGCGATAGAATATGGGATCAGTGTGAGCCAAGAAATTTGAATGTGTGCATATACGAAGAGCCTTTTTCTGGGGAAGAAAAATTGTGTTCGATTTAGTTTTGCTACAGTTGCCCCATACAATATTGCAATACATTACATATGGTAAAAATAAAGTGTTATATAACATTATTAAAGTTTGATTATTAATTATTTCATTCTCTTTAAAACACCAGTTGCTTTAGATATAGCTGTTATAAAATTCTGGACATGAGTATTCGAAGTTAGATTGCTATCTCGGGTCACTCCTAGGAACTTGGTTGAATGTTTCTCAGCTATGTTTGTATCATCAATAGAAATACTGCGAGGAAGGGTGGGTTGGGATTGTAGCGTATGAAAATCTTGTTGAATTGAGTAAAATAATGATTGACTGTTTTCGATAAAATGAAATGTTTCTTTTTTATTGATTCTCAATCAATGATCCTGTGTTGTATAGTGCTATTATTTCGTGAATGAATTATGATTTTGTGTATTGTGCACATATGTCAAGAGGAAGGAAAAAGAAAATCATTTAAACCAAAATACATGTATACACGGAATTGTCATATTTGCATAGACATCTTATGACCACTCGCTTGCTTTAACAGCTTCCCCCAAGGATGTAAACTTCACATGTCACAGCGATGACTTCCAGAACGTCATATGTAACTGGACTAGGATACCAGAAACTCATCTCCCAACAGAGGTATCATGTGAAGTTATTTACTCCACACACTTATTGCCTGACTGTTGGTAAGCATGTCTTGATTGTTTTCTTGCGTAAAAGTAAATGTTCATTGTTTTCATTATCTTTCTTTAGCAAGTACAGGAAGGAATTTAAGTCTGTCGTACCTGAAAGTAAACTCTGATGTTTGATGTCCAAATTCTTTTTGTTGTTATTGTTGGACGATGATATCTACCTTTGAAACTGTGATTTGTCGTGTAGCTCTGTAGTGCACCTTCAAATATGTGTATTCCATTATTTGAAAAACATATAATGATGTTTTCAGCATCGGTTATGATTATGATTGCTCTTGAACCGACTAGTATCTCTCATCTGTGGTAGTATTTCTCAATTTCTATTACCGAATGTGACCAGTGATCTGCAATCTGATAAATGCACAGTTCCCACTGCTATACGAGATGTGAACAGACATTGTCTGTCGAGTGAAAGCTTCGTAGTCTTGTGGATATGACGCCTGTCTAGCGTTCTGGAAATCGTTGGTTCATCTCCAACCCTAGCAGCTTGTCCATGATCATCTTTTATCATCCCGGTTGCTGTTATGTCACTGAATAGAATTGGTGCTTATTCGCCTGTTCGCGTCAATATGTAGCAAATTGTCAATCACTTGCAATAACCTCACTCAACGCAACAATGTATTGATTTGAATATTTTGTTTCTGTTTTTTTCAGTCCACATTCACATGAGGTGGAGTCTCGACAGCCGTGTCGCAGCTTCAATGCCAGCAGTCGCGAATATCATTTTGCTCCTTCCTATAGGGGCTTTTGTATTTCTCTTTCAGTAGAGAATGTTCTCGGAAAAGAGTCAATTTGTACTCCATTTTATGCCGCAAAGGATAGTAAGTCAATTGTAGCGTCTTTTCTTATTTTCTGTTAGTGTTGATTCCAACAGAGGTGTTTGATGTCACATCATTAATGCTTTAGATGACATTAGATAGCTTTAAGCGCAGAACTGATAAAACATTCCCGGGCACATCTTGCAATCACCAATTAGATACCCATTCCAACACATGGGACTATTTATTTCTTTAGTTTAAAAAAGTAGTGACATTTATTAACGTAAATTTGAAGCAGTATGTTTCAAGGAAATCAAACCATTTATGTTGATTTACCTTTTGAAATAAGTTCTGAGAACATCTCAATGAATTGATCAGAATTTTACAGCTTTTTTTTTTTTTTTGGCATCTAGTGATCACTAGAGAACCGTAACAGATTCATTTTATTCTTCTTGAAATTGAAATATTTATGTTGTAATCAAGATAATGCAAGAAAGCATTTTTTACATGATAATTATTATGATGTTGGAATATGAAGATAAGTGCATAAGAAGATAAGATGTATTTATATGCATGTTTTTGTATTGTTCTTCATAAATTAATGAGAAGTTTGAGAATGTTTGTGTCTGCACTATGGACATTAATCATTGAACTAGACTATTTCACAAGCCGCATTCACAAACATGGGTTTAATGGTTTATGCGTTGATGTGCAAAATTTGGCTTTACTTGGCGCTATTTACAGACATTGAGCAGGAAAAAAAAAGTGGGAGAGTAAAAAGAAAAAAATATATATAACAGTGACCAGAACATGACCCCGAGCATCAGAGTGTGCGGACATACTGTGGTGAATTGCATCATATTTCTACGAGTGAAAATTCGTCAAAATTTCAGTGTGCCATTCATACACAAAACACAGGGCAAATAATCGTGATGGTTCCTCGGTTTTAGTTTGCTTTTTGTTTTTGTTTTTGTTTTTTGGGGGGTTGGAAGGGAGGGGTATTTTTAAATAAAGCGACTGATTTTGTGTTTCCACGTACTCACAAACTGACGGTTTTCACGATATATAAGTTTCAAATACCGTTGATTTCGGGTATGTGTGGATGCGGCTATAATGGGTTTAATCGCAGTTAGAGCGATTAGATAAAACAACCTATCAGGTTTAAATGTCAAGTTTGTTGCATTAATTGCAAATTAGAATAATTAGAAGCCGCCATGGTAGTACCATTGGGAAGGTCCCTCGTTGTCTCATGTAAACTCCGTGCAGTGTTTCTAGCATATTTGGCAGTAATCAATCTTCAATTCCTCCTCAAACAACATGTGGATTGTGGACAGTAAAGCCATGCACTCAACAAGGCTGAACATCTGTTTCCCACCATTATTGTTTCCTGTTATCTCATACCACAGCTGTACCACGTCCTCCTGATTTCCAAGTCAAAGCTAATCATTCTTCCGGGGGAAAGCCAGAACTTATTGTAACGTGGACTTATCCTGAAAAGATGAGAAAGTATTTGGATGCGCCATCAGTGCAGATCAGAAATGACTACAGCGGTTCGACGGAGACGGTGACAGTATGCAATTTCATCGTGCTATTCTTGTAAACTATACATAAGATTCCATTTGCATACAATGCGATTTTTCTTTCATTTTTTCTTATTCTCTTGTGGTAGTCAGGGTAATGTAGCATGCAGGAAACACTCACTATGAGTTTCAACGAAGTATTTTTATTCATTTACAGAACTATACGAGCGATGCAACAAAGAGTGTCTATTGCCAGAACATTATTTATGAACAGTAAAAACAAAAACATCTAGGCTTCGAAATCTGACAAGACTGACATTGTATCTAAGATTGGGGTCGATTGGGCTCTTCTTTTTTTTTTTTTTTTTTTTTGGTGATTCATCAAACAACAGATTTGACATATAATCTTAATTTCCATATCAGAAAAGACACATCAAAATTGACTTTACATGAAACAATGCATGTGCATTAGTATAAATGTGAACAAAATGACAGCATAACGCTATAAATGACACAGAGCATATAGATCTTACACGGTAAAATTCTATTTTTTTCCAAAGTGGAATTGAAATCTTAATTGGAAAAAATCAGCATCTGATTCAAAAGAAAATTCAATATGCTTATCCTACGACGTACCAGAAATCTAGGAGAAAATTGTTGAATGGCTATGAGATAAACTCAAATGGATTCAAAATATAATGATATCATTTTGAAATGTAATTTTCTCCATAAGATAAACAGGAAATCGATAACTTTGAAATTTTTTAACTTTTCAGCGTCATGAAATCCCATGAAATGACAAAGTTGTAGAAAATGAAATAGCTAGGACAGATTTGAGATGAGCATGTTTTTCACACATTTGCCGTATGGAAAGTTATATAATGGACCATGCAAGATATGTGGAAGCCCAAAACGCAAGAGTGCACTTGTCAAAGCTTGCCTAATTCAATTTATTGGCAACATTTTATTTTTTATAAATGTACTCAATCATGCATGAAATTTGTCAACACAATTAGTTACCGATGGAAGGAAAAAGATTGTTCCTTTCCACACAACTTACACTGCGTTCTCTATCAAAGTTGACAATGATTATCATGAAATAGTACTCCTCTAACTTTGGATTTCCTTTTTCTTTCTTTAATACGCACTGTACAGTAATCTCTGTATGATGAGGCCACGTCTGGATAGTTAACGCCTGCTAGTTGGGTAGAGTTAGAATCATCACTGAATGCAATTTGATTTTCCACCTCATAAGCCAGGGGCGCAAATCCGTAACGAGGAGTTGGGGATGGTCGGTGGTCGTGGTGGTAGCCTTCCCTTAATAGCAATAGCACAAGCTCACAATTTTATTGACGCACACCCGCGCGATGCGAACGTACAAAAAGAACAAAAAATAATATAATTTAATTCAACAATGCACAATTTCACGTTAAAGGATGATACATTGTACATGCATAATACTGTCAAAAGAATTTTAAAATTGCAAAGTACATTTCAATAAAAGACACACTATGTTTGGCCAGGATTTGAACTCCAGTGGAAAAGAGGAGAAGAAGAAAGCGAGCTATAAGAGGGATTTAGAGAAGGAGAAGAGGGAAAGAAGCAGAAGTGAGGGTGGAAGAGATAGAAGAAGAAAGCAAGAGATGAAGTCCTTGTAAAACCATAACCATAAACATAATCCCATTTAAGATTTATATGTCCTGTTTGTTATGTATATGTTATATTTTTTCATAATGCTAAAATATACAGAAATTTAATAGTTCCTCGAAATTACTCGTACAATTATAGTTAAGTATATATATTACATATAATATACATATATATATATATATATATATATATATATATATATATATATATATATATGTATAAGATGCAAAACGGAAATGAAAACAGTATCATGAGAAGTTTTGGCCGTAAGTATAATATACATTCAGAAGAAAGTGGGGAAAGCACAAAAGGACAGAGGGATAAGTCAAGAGAGAAAGAAAGACAAGAAGTAGGAGGAATCATTGTAAACAGAAACTAGGGCCGATGTGAGGAACAAAATGATTGGCAAGAAACGGAAACACTGCAATCTGTGTTGTAACCATCCAAAGGGGAAGAGGTACTAAAGTGCGTCATATGATAACAAAATAAGATTCAATTATCAATAGTGACATAAGAAAAATAACAGAACGTGCCCTTTTTCATAACGAAATGGTCAGCAGGTGCCTTTGCATGGAAGGTCGAATAAAGCAAAAGTATCGTGTAGACACATTGTCACGATCTGCAGAAGAGGGTTGAGTTCCTTTACTTTTAAATCACCTAAAGTATTATTAAAGTCGATGTTACTATTTGCGAGCGAGCGAGGAGAGTGAGCGATGTAAAAAATTATGTTACAAATCCTAAAAGAATATTATACTGTTAAGCTCTGTTTAGCTCTCACTAGGTGGGTGTGGGAACGTTCCCATTCTGCTAAAATTAATACAATGACATTTCTTTCTGCTTCTTCTTCCATCTTTTTTTTTTTTTTTTTACGGGGGGCGTTTGCCCGGTTATTGTTCAATTGATGTTTTGTTGCATGCATTCCAATCCTTTTGTACATTTGGTTTTGTTTTTCTAGGACATATCTTGGTCACAGTCTAGTCTGAAAAGAGAGGTAGACTTCAGTAATGTGAGATACTGTGTCAGAATGCAGTCTCACAGTATGTATACCCGCGGGCATTGGTCTGATCACGTCTGCGAGTACACGCCTCCAGGAGGTAAACTATATTCCGAGCGCAGTTCCGAACTGTCTTCACAATTATAAGATAAACAAAGAAAAGTCACATAAAGTGCATTTACTGGTATCTCCAGTATAGAAATGCAGTCACTTCAGAGTTACCAATTCAATGATGACAAGATGATAATTTCTGCTTTAGAATTACCCTAAACTTGATTGGTTAAACAGCAACAAGAGTATTAATCATCTGGGTTATTTTGTTCTTTTATTTTTCCTCAAATTGTGTTGCATCAATCTCGTGAGCGTGTTATCAAATATGTACTTACGTCTTGAGACTGCACTGGAAAAAAACAAATGTGAATTTGTTATAATGTTCCATCATAAAATTCTTGAATGAAACCGGTATTCTTTTCACAGAGTTCAACAAGTCCATAGATTGCCCCAGGTTTTCTGAAATGAGGAATTACAATTCCAAGCAGAGCGTTTGGATATACCTAATTTGAATTTAGATTTGAAGTGGATATATCTGTGGGGTTTTTTTACAGAGCCAAATGTTGGAATTACTGAGGTTTCCCACAGTAATGACATGAAAGCTGACCAGAGTTTGAGAAGAAATGTAACCACACGGTGGCTTGTAAGTAATAAAATGGTTCATACTTCATATTCAAATTCCTTTTGACAAAAAATTATAAACTGAAATATTATATCATTGTCATCACCGCAACTTACCTGTTATTGTTGACATTTAATTATACCCCGTTTACACAAAAGCACATGAAGTTATACATATTTTGAAAGACCCCAGTCTTCAAGTGCGTTCAGTCTTGGATTTATGAGCAAAATCATTGGAATGAACCAGAGCAATAAGCTCACTGAGCACCAGCATGCCTTGACCAGTGACTGAAGGCTTCAAAATTGAACCATGCCATTACACACTTGGTTTCAGATAGGAAACCACAAAGACTATGACCAGTAGTCGATGTCATGTATCTTGTCTCAATACAAGAGAGTGAAAGAAAATAATCAATGATTGATTTAATGTTCTTATTTCCAAAGAATGATACCTTCCAAGACACTCTCGTCCAATTGAGATTGTGCTCAAAGCCTTGCTTGACTTGGCAGGCATCACATAAGCACTAAATAAACACTTTCGGTCATTAAAAACAACATACGTATCCGTTTCTTAGTAAATGAGATCTACCGTATCCTGTATGCTACAGGGAGTTTTCATGTTATCTACAAAGTAACAACTTATATACTATACGATATAACAAAAGCAAGTAATGTGATCTACACCCGACTTTTGAACATGAGCAAATGAACTGCACAGACCTATTTGCAAATAACTACATAGAGTCCATCATTACAAATCCACCATACACAATGATATAAAGCCATCATGGCATCACTCGCAACAATGGAATCTCGTATCCGTCTTTTCTGTATTTAAAGAAATGCAGCAATTTTCCGAATCTCTTCTTTTCTTTTCCACGCTCTGTAAGCTTTTTAGAGAATTCTATACGGGCATGAATGAAATAGGTTAGCAGGTTACCTCTGACGGTATGCTTCTTGTAAGAAGACAAAATGCTTCCAGACCATGCCACAGTACATTGCCTCGGCATGTTTTGAGCTCATCTTTCTCCCATTTTATTTTCATGCACCTGCCTTACGATAACGCTTTTGTTTATCTCTATGTAACCTCAGGATTACGACCTTAAAAACAAAAACAGCAATATATATGTACCACAAAAAAAAAGCCAGTTATTGTGACTGGGTTAAGTACCGGTATGTCAGAGGATACGCAGTTTAATATTGGAATGCAGAGTATATACAGTACCCTTGCATGCCTTGTCGGATCGGTCTGATGCAAGACAATGATCTGTGACAACAATTTCGATTGTCTGATAATGATTGGACATGACATTCTTTGTATAGATTCAAGATTCAAGATTCAAATTTATGTTCATTTCCATCAAACAAACAGAAAAATTATATACAACGTATATGCAGAGGATATTTGTAATAATTGCAAAATGTGATTTAACAAAGTACATATGAAAATGAGTAACAGATGAGGAAAACACGATTGAATTTTTTTGGTGATAGTCCATACAAAAGAAGCGCATGCGGCCAGATGGTGTTCTCCCTTACAAAAGACACAATGAGGTTTCCATTTTCCTTTCTCTCTCTCCCTCTGTTTAATTTCTGGTTTTGGGCACCAGTGGAGAAAGATCGTGCGTTGGAAGACGGCTGTCTCTTATCTTTCAAGGGTGACGTCTGAGATGCAGTGATGGGATCACAAGCAATTGCTGCCACATCATTGAAAAGATAATCTATCTTTGCCGCCATTTCACAACAGTCCTGCCCCATCTTGCTATCAGCCAATCAGGAAGTTTACTCATCAATTTCTTGTTCTCTCTCTCATCGTCCAAATGATGCAAATGATGAACATACTTGGCTGCCGTGCAACACTGGCGAAGAAAGTCTCCCAGTCTTTGAAGGCCAATAAAGGAGTCAAGTCTGTCGCGAAAGGCATTGGAAATAACAAAGGGATTCCCGTACCTCTCCTGTAGAACCTTCACAGCTTCAACACATGCAGCGTCGTCTCCTAGCATGGAGTATCCTTGCACTAATGTCATTGGCGCTCCCTTTAGATATCTAAGCAGGAAATATAATCTCTCTCCAGCTGGTACCGCGATGTTCAATTAGTGCATCGTAACTTCGCTTCCATGCTGTGTATTCAAGTGGATTACCATCAAATACTCCAGGTTCAGTTATTGGAAGTGTATTCATGCGAAAACGTTCTGTTAAACTGCTTGCAAGGCTTACTTCTTCATGGATCCTCAGTGGGTCGTCATTCCCGCATGATGCCGTATCAACAGAGGCGAGTTCTTCATTCTGCTCCATGGGAGAGTCAGATTGTTCCTTTATTGAAGGCTCTTTCTTCGCAGAGCTATTTACCCAATCCTGGCATAACCCTTTTTTTCTTTTAGTGAGTTGACAAATGTACACTGCCTTTCACTGCAAGAAGAGTATCCCTCATTAATAATGAATGTTCTTCTTCCAGATCATCTAACTTATCTTCAGTGTCATCGTTGAGATTCCAGGATGAGTATAATTCAGAGAGACACTCTTGCACACAAATGAGATTGTCCATTACTCCTTGCAAACTATCCCGGCTTTCTTTGAGTACTGATGAATCCTCATCATCCTGAACAAGAATCGATCTATGTTTGTTGGAAAGTCTTCTCCATTTCGTTACAGAACCTTCTCAGTAGGCTTCCTTGTTCTTGCATCTGTGCCACCATCAGCCTGATCATCAGCTGCGACTTGTTGCGAATCAATAGGCTCGGACATCTTGAATCCTTTATTGTAGCATAGTGATGATTGTCACGACCAATGGAAGAGAGCTATGACATATAGCCAGTTGAATTATCACAAAATTACATTTATTATGACTAAATTATGTATCACAATTGAATGATTGCCATTCCAACTGAATTACTATCACATTGACAAGAAATTGGAACAAAATTCCACTACCTGAAAATCGCACCCAAATTCCATATATATAATAACTCCACATTTTCAATCTATGCTTCATAAATCTCATATACATTTACCATAAATCAACCTATAGCTAATTCAATTTACCGCTGGATAAGTTATCATTTACCCTGACACAAGTCCCTATTTCAATTATCCGTTCCACATCAACATGCATATCTCATAAATATCAAATATCTCTATAAAATAACATTTACTGATAGACTTCCTTCGGATTCTGTCACAACCATAGTTATTCAAAATTAAATTCACTTATTCTTCAATTTCTGACACACATCTATCTCAACTTCCTCAGATTTTCTGACATTCAGATAGTATTCTCATAGTACAAAATAATGCTGTCACTTTCTTAAGCGCTGACTGTAAAACTGATAGAAAAACTATTCAACTCACCACCGTTGTGTGCTCACAACTCATCCCAAAATTAACAGTACTCGAACTCGAGGGCCATAGCCTGTTGGCTCTTCAAAACACAAACCCGAGGGCCCTAGCCTGTTGGCTCCTCAGAACACAACTTGACTCTCTGCTGCCAAAATGAAGAGTGACTCTCTCCTACACTGTGGCAACACGACCTGTAGCTTCGGGCGGGTCTTGGCATTCCAAGTATCCCTGACATTCGCCCTTGCCTGGAGGCGATTACGTAATACTACCTGTCTCCCTCTCATATAGCTGTGTTCAGACGGAGGCAGTTTTGGTCGGAGTAATTTCGGAGGAAGGGTCGGAGGAAGCTTGGTCGGAGTAACTTCGGAGGATAGGTCGGAGTAGTGCCCGTCTGAACAAGGTCGTGGTATCTTCCTCCGATCGGAGGAACTTACCACGACCTCTTCCTCCGAACGAGATACTACTGAGTTTTCTCAGGAGTATCTCGCTACCACGACTAGCCGGTCGGAGTAAATTGCCCGTGCGGACAAGCCCTCGGAGTATCTATGAACTTACATGCCGTACGACCTAGGTAAAACTTCCTGGATCAAATCGCAATGTTGACATTTTGCGACTACACGTGCACGTGTAGTGCAATTCTAACCTAGTCGATCGCGACGAAGAAGCTAGCGCTCATGCAGAAATTTTCGTCAGCAAGAATGGAGAAGACAAATGCCATTGGTAAAAAAAACAATCGCATGTTCGACGAGCGCGGCACTACCACTTCCGGAAGTTACACCGACCCTCGCACATGAATATTGGTCGGAGTTTCTTCCCACGACCGTCGTGTGGACACAAGGGTCGTGGTAAGATATGCATTAATTTGAATTTTAATTGCCGTGCCATAAATTTTTACTCCGACTAGAAATACGACTGAACATGGCTTGAGTGGAGTCAATACATTTCCTCTAAGCTACTTATTTTTTCCTTTTCAAACACAATTTTTATACCAAAAGCATTTTCTCTTGGCAACATCTTCCCGTGAAGGATATACGTAAACAAATGAGAGAACTTTCTTTTGCAGATTTCTGATACTACATTATTTTTTATACTTATTTCCCAAATTTCAGAATATTGCTGTTGGGAAAAAAACTACCTGTGACAATGATAAATCTTGAAATAGAGTCTTGACTCAGAGTTTTTACTGTAACTGCAGACAAGTTGAAGAGCACCATGAATAAAAACAAAGGCTTCGACGGGAATTTGAGATTTGATGATGATTCTTTATTTGTCATATTTGAAGGTTTGAATCCACGGGCGTTGCAGTATCTTGACATCAGACAATAATTTCATGGTTACAATAATCAATCCTTATGCGATTCAGAAGTGTTTGATTCCAAAATATGTCCATGAGAATTTCAGTAAAGACGTCATCTTATCAAGAGCTGTATAAGCTGTGTTTGCTAAATCCGTAAATTCCTTTCATACTTTCTGTAGTAGGTTTCTTAAATTCTAAAAATGCCTCAAATTCCTCAAATTCCGTGAAAACTGTACGTTCAAACAAGTAGGAAAGTACAAGGCATTACATATTTGGATAATTGATCTTTCATATCACTTATAAGCTTTGAGGTTAAATATATATATATATATATATATATATATAGCCAAAATATTCTCATAAATCAACTTCATAAATCTCAGGCTCAGCTCAGATGCCATATAACAGGCTTGCTTAATAAGGCAAGCAACTTACATTTCCTGAAATTTGCCTTGTCTGATAAAACATAGAAGGTCACAACACAATCAAGCATCACCTATATTGATACTAGCTGAAGTCTTTCACTGCCTATCTGACCTGAATGTAAATGACATTCATGCTTAATTTGCATAATCCTTCATCATTGGAATGTGCAACTCAGGTCTAAATCAAACTTGTACTTATGCTCTGAATGCCGGCATATAACATTTGGCTAATGAAATGCATCATGTTTTATCATTTCATACATTTCAATTACATTACAGCATCTCAAAATATTCATAACATGTTTGACTTATATGCATCGCACACTACACATTCTGTGCATTATACTGCAATAGGCTATGCACATTCACCTGCATTACACCTGCATTACCTAAGCCATTTCAATGTGCCAAAACCAAAATAAAATTGCTTATTTCTGGCTTATACTTTCATATTTCTTAATTAAACGTACATGAATATTTCAACTGACCTCCATGCCTCCAAACATCTCCTTTTAAGAACGACCCAAATCAGGATGCTCAAGATTTAGGATGAATTTACTCCACAACTCCATCTCCAGTAATGACTCTTTATCAATCACTTCAGTTGCACAAGAGACGGCGCTATCTTCAAAGACCAAGGTCAAATAATAGAACTCAAGGCCTGTACTGTGAGTCTGAGTTATAAACTGTGTATGGACACACACAATGTAGCGTACATACCTATGTGTGCACCTTACCTATATACATATATCAAAATAGTCAGATCCTCAGACTCAAGGAGTTATTTCAGTTGTGTCAAAATAGATCATTTTAAGACTTCTCAAAACAAATAAAATTAATGAAATGAATATCAAATCAGCCTTCATTACAATAGGCCTACATAATTATGCGTAATACAAATTAACTAAGGATGGGAATGGAAATTGAGGGTCCCCCTAAGAAGCAAAGCTTGTACGATATGGGACCCTCAGAAAATGTACAACTCATCCTTTTTTAATCGAACAATGTAGTCAATTACTTTTTATTAGGTTATTAGTAATGCACCTTTCCCCCTTCTCTCTCTCTCTCTCTCTTCATCTTTTATGGCTATAGGTAGAAATGCCATCTGATGAACCATATCAAGGATTGCTTGGCTTTAGAGTGAAGACAGTGGGATTTTCCTCAAACACAGAACAAACCCAAAACCTTCGTTTGTCAGTGGAATACAAACATAATATAAATGATAGGAACTTTAGCCTTAAAATACCAGGTGAGTAAGCAAAGCGATGTTACAAAGTATATTTGAAGTACATGTATATGCAAATTACATGTAAAGCTTCTTAACCAGCAGAATGTTAACCAAGGATCATGTTCTTGTCAAAGACCATTGTAGACTTCATGAGAGGTAGAGCCATTAAAGTTGATTATGCGTAGTAGTCGAATTACTTTAGGTTGGATTTTGTTTGTTTTGTTGGCATTTTTCTTTTTCTTGTGCGTGGTTTGCTTTCATATGCAATTTAGCGTCCAAAAAATACGGTGTTTTACTATGACTAATTTGTGCAGCAGTAACTTAAGTATAAAAATTTCATCTCAATGTATTCCTCCCCAAGATTTTGTCACCTTTTGGAAGGCTTGAGTGTTTGTTTGTTTATTTGTTTGTTTGTTTGTTTTTTGTTTGTTTGTTTGTTTTTGTTTTGGTTTGGGGGATAGCTATGGTTACATATGACATGCTCTCTTTCTCTATCCCTTTCTCTTTCCCCACATATTACATGTATATGTGCTGTGTGGTGGTGTATATCTTTATATAATATGTTTTTGGGTATGGTGTTTAGTAGATATATTTGACTTCACATTAAATGATATAAAACATATTTTGCAATTGTAAATTCCAGTATTTTCATGTAGGGCAACTTGTTACAAGCACAAGATGCATTCAAGGTTGCCTGATTCGATTTCGTGTTTTATTCTGTCAAATAAATGGCCTCATTTGGCCTCAACCACCTTCGTTTTCTTTTCTTTTTTTTCTCCAGACCTCTTCAGAAATGAGTCATATGAAATCGAGATTGATGGGTACAACGAAGTTGGGTTTTCAGACCCAAGAACGCATGGTGTTGATCCTGTACCTGTAGAAGAGAGGACCGGCGAAAGAGGTAACGTTACAGAACAGAGAAATTTATGCTAGCCTCTGGTCAACTTGAAATTGCTGAAATTGAGAGAGCGATATCAACTAAATTGAATTTCAGTACAGTTACCAAAACCAAATATAAAATGAAAAAGTTTGGGACTTCTATAAAGTTACACAAAACTGTGTTGTGAGTCGCAACCACATTATTAAGATGACATTAGGTCTGATGATGTAATTATGGCCGCGCCATTTTCCCCATTTACCTGTACTAAAGCGGGGGAAGGGGGGCAAATTTTAAAGACATGATAGTAGGTTTTGCAAAGGTGTGTACTCATCTATAAGATCAGACGTTTAGGGGCAGACTGATTTATAGCTTTGAGAGCAAAACTTTTAATAATGATACATGATGGTCTATTTGAAGCTAGTGGAAATGTTAAGATTAGTGGTTATGGGTTCCCTACTTTGAATTCTGACTACCTTCCTGGCTGCAGCAATCTTAACTCAGCAATTTGAAAATGCATTGTGTGCAGGTCAGAATTACAGGAGTCACGTCTTAAAGTGACAAATGCATGAACTAGTCATGTATTAAGTTTTGTTTTTTTTTTTTCAATTACCCGATTGGACTGATCTTTCTTACAGCGCATATACTTGGACATTGACCGTGATATGGATTTCATTCGATATGACCGATCATAACTTGTGTATTCGGGAGCGAAATGAATTATTACAATCTTAGCTCTTATCTGTGTTAAGGTTGGAATAAATCTAGTGATCTATGCTTAGTACTATTGGATAAATGTCTTTAAAAAACAGCAAGTCTAAAGATGAATATCTATTATTATATCCCTCATGTAAAGCTTCTTGCCATAGGATTGTACAGAACACGAACATGGTGTAGTTTTACTAGCTAGCTACGAGCAGCTGGATGCGGTGCAATTGGTTACTAGCCAGCGGGATATAGTACTTTTGGGAATCCACGATCTGCACCCAATCGTGATCGTGTGATCGATATCGACATTTCTCACGTAAGAATGTACGCAATGCGCGTAGTAGCGATACTTTTGAGCGACTGTCCTGTGCGTGGTTTGTAGCTAGCGCTATTATCGCTTTGGAATTTCGCGACGGCATTACAGAAATCTGTGGTGCGATGGCACAGGCGTGTGTGTGTGTGTACCTGTGTATTCGTTAGTGTGATCAATGCAGTTCAGCTCATTATTGACAAAGTGACTGCGCTTCAAGTAACGGAGGAATGATTGTAGCAGAAGGACACCATATCAGATCAGGTACGAATTAGGAATAAACTAAAAGCGATTTTGAAGATGATGTGGGTAACCAAGCCGCTTTAGACCTACTTCTATTAACGGAGTCCTGGACCTCCTCGATCTTTCGGAGTTGTTACATGCACGCTGTAGTATAGCTCGTGTGTAGGAACCAGCGGTGCTGCTGCACTGCTACGGCCTGACGTTAGATTTAACGTCAGGAAACCTGCACATTTTTCCAAAAGGGAACCATCATCACTCTAGTAAAATGCTCGAGAGGGATATAAAACAAATATCGACTGCTTTCTTTCGGGCCATGGCAAAACTATTTGACCTCGGTGATGTCTCAACAATGCCATGTCCCTCGACTTCGTCTCGGGACAAAGCACTGTTGAGAAATCACCTCGGTGCAAATAGTTTTACCATCTCCCTCTGCAGGCAATGAGCAGTCGATATTTGTATACTGTCTACTGCTCATTATGTAGGAAAACGAAACATTGCTAAAGCAGATTTGTGTGTCGTCAGTATTGACTCAAGACCATGAGCTTTGATGATGTCAGAGATAGGTACACTGTTGTACAATGTGTTGAGATGTGGATATATATCAAAGCCTGAAGGCGCACCACAGTCAGCACTGTCCTCTGAGGATACTACGAAGTTCAATTATATATAACCTCGTATATCCCTTTCGGAAATTAAATGACGTGACATTCCGTTCCAATTGCCGTGATCCTGTAGAAGTTTCTTGTCATTTCTGCGCTCTCTTTGTAGGTTCAGCATTGCCGGTCATTATCTCCGTACCTATTGCCGTGCTTGTTCTAATCCCGACGGTGCTGTGTGTGTTGTACCAGAAATTGAAGAAGAATTTAGATCGGTTTCCAACGCCAGTTTACACCACGGTCAGTAAAATTTGTCAAATGATAAACCGCTATTCAGACTCGTTCTAATATAGTCCTCTATATTCCTCATTCTCCTCTTGCTTCCCTAGTTCCAATTCCAAGATACCTTTAGACTCTCTTTTTGTGTGTGACACAGACTACCTGTGATATTGTTGACCTCTCACGATGAATTTTGCTAAAGTGGCAGACATTTCAACCAGACTATAGCACAACACAGTGATTGTGCTTAGAATTGAAAATAGGACTTTTTTCTCTCTTTTCAAAACTGTTATGCTTTTGGTCACTATATTAACTACCTTTAGCCAAAGTTCAAAGTCTGGGGCTCCTTTACATATTCTTTTTCTATATAAAGCATGTTACCTTTTGCTATATTGTCCTATACATGCGCTATAGTATCTCTGCTCAAAGATGGTTTTCTCTGTATTTCGTATGTGTTCTAGCAGGCTGTCAGTGCTAGGCGCTTAGAAGTTAAAATGAGAGTAAACCTAAACCATTTGGAAATTCGGTGGCTATAGAATAAAAGAAAAACCCGTCAAACATAAAAACACAATACGGCTCACTAGCTATTCTGTCTGTTTTGTTTTGTTGTCTTTGTGTTTGCCTTTTTTTTCGGAGTGGGGTCTGAATAGGTTTAGCTCACGAACAAGTCATTCTATAGTTGATATCAGTACATGTTTTTTGTAAGAATACTGATAATTTGAATAAAAGTCAGTACCTCATGTTTAGTAAATTTGTTGCTGCATTTTCTAGATGGATCATGTAAGGGTTAGACAAGGACCTGAACCGGAAGTGTTTGATCAGCCGGCCTGTGCGCCCGCAACAGAAGAGGAGGTAGCAGTGGAGATTCCTCCGTCTCAAGAGTGTGTCACCACGGATACCTCAGGAACAGCAGATGTACCCGTTCCTGTTAAAGATGGGGATGCCATTCACCACAAACGACTAAATTCTCAGTTGTCAATGGAATGCATGAGCTATACCCAAATTGGAAAAGACTCTGGAGGAAATGGTTCCACCTCCCCATCCTCCACAGCAAATGACGTGCAGGACTCTTCCATGGAGGAAAGGCCAGTAGGCATGTTAGCCACTTCCTCCGAAAGATTGGCCATTGGTGGCGGTTACACCCAGCATTATATATCTCCAGAACGAAGCGCACATGGTGAGCGTGATACTGGGGTGCATCAAGAGGTTGATAAGACTGAACCGACCGTCGCTCCTGGATTATCTTTCAATGGATCACCCACTGGAGATGCCCAAGGAGTCATCCTTTCAGAGAAGGCTCCTGATGATCACATTAAGATCAGCCCGCCGCCTGTAGCTACCAGCTCTTATGTGCCTAACCAACCAAACGTGAGCAAAACTTACATTCCAGTACCTGTGATGTCACCTGCCCTGTGTCAGACCTCTGGGTATGTTGACCCGAAAGAACTCACCGACTTGACTTGTGCAGGTACAGGAAAATCGATTGGTGGCAGTGAGATTGGCCTTGATAACCCCAATGCCTCACCAGTCCATACAGTAAAAGACAAAATCAGGACCCGCGCAGAGTTCAAGTCAGGATGCCAAGGATCAGGTATTGAGCTGCAGTCAAGTCTCCTGAAAGACAGGAACAAGAATGCATCATCTGATGACTACAGCACACAAAGGCTTCTTCAAAGTCCAGATAAATATGTCAGCAGAGCCCCAGTTGCACGTGTTGAAAACAATGGGTCCCCACCAGAGCTAGCTGAGAATTGTGATTCAGATTTTATCAAAGGACATAAAATGCCAGCATCTCAAAACGGTTATGTCAGTCAGACAGACATCCTACTTGGTTTTCAGAGAAGCCCCGCCCAACAGCCTTGTGAAAGGGAATCTCAGTACAGTGAAACCCCGTTATAACGAGTTCGGTTATAACGAGGAACCGCTTATAACGAGGTGATCGCGTTGGTCCCGTTTTCCGTTGCGTGTAAACCTATGGCAGAACGAATCGGTTATAACGAGTTCGGTTATAACGAGGACAATTTCGGTGCATCATGATAAAGAAAAACATAAGCAATTTGATCGGATATAACGACGTTCCATTTCTTGCTAAATTGTCACTCTCAAACAGGCGACAAACGAAACATTGTAAACCGAATTCACGCTATCCACGTCTTTTTCCCGTTTTGCAGAGAACCGTTCCGTCCATATTTTCTTCTAAACCACGCGATAAGACACAGGAATGCCTTCCGATGTTCCTACTGAATTATTAAACATTGTCTCGCGGAGCGAAGCGGGTTTTGATTCTGGTTAGGAAAATTTGCGTTTGAGTTTGCCTCATTTGTGATTTGAGGACACCATAGACGACATGCGCAGTGAGTGAAAGTTGTCATTTTGTCACGTTTCGCGCAGTTTCTAATTGTGCCATTCAGTTATTTAGCAGCTGACCGTGTCAACGTGAAAACTGGTCGCGTTATGGGATGCAAATGCTGACTCGCCCGTTTCTGCAGAAGACTCATGCAAGTCAAGTTTAGTCCCACTACAGGAGTAAGTAAATACCAGAAAATGTGAAATGAACATTAAAAACTGAAAGAAAGCAAATAAGAGTATGCTTGAGCGAACTTGTGAACTCATTTGAACTCAGTTACAGTGTTGAATTTGTTGCATGCGTACTGGTGAGTTGCAACGTGGTACGTACATGGTTACGCAGGTATTGCACGTGAACAGTAGTGCATGTTCATGTAATGCACGTTCATGTCAAGGCATGTAATGCCAGGAATTATGAACTATGTGTAATGTCATTTCATCAACCTGACGTGGTGGTTGTATGAAGATGCAGTTGTGACAAAAATTGACATTAAGACAGATTTAGTGTTATATAAATGTCGATAATGGTTCAAAGAGACAAAGTTGTTGGTGAATAGAGTCGATAGTGGGAAAAGGTCACCACACGTTAATAGGTTCTTTGTGTATGATTTATCGACATGCATCAGTGTGGGTGTTTGTATTGCAAGACAAATTGCAAGGTAATTACAGAACTGTGTTTAATGACAGCAGTTCGTACAGTGTTTGTAGCGCCTAAAGTGGAATCTAAAGTGTAAGAATCTACTCAATGGTGTGCTGTAAGGTTTAATTTGCATTTCTGGAGTGGAACTAGAATCCATGGTATGGAGGTAACAATGTTGAGTGTACAATATACAGTAGTGCTTAGCGAATACAGAAATGCAGGTTGTAGATTCGTTGTAAGGTGTTACATTGAGTATATTCAGCATCAATTACCGAGCTCAAAGTGAGATTATGAGTGTCTACAGTACAATCAGATATGCAAGTGATGTTTGACATATAACATGTAAGAATAAGTACAGGTGGTTTGACTTGTACATACAGCTGTACGTAAGTTCTGTTTCATATTCATATGAATTGTGACTGTAAGTGTATGAAGCAAAGTCACTGAGAGTTAAAGGGGTGATAACACATGTTGTATTTGTACAAAATTACATGTTTGTGCAGAAGTACAAATTAGACAGGATATGCACAGCACGGCTAAGTACAGTGCAAGAGTGCCAAATAAAGTGCTCAGATTAATCTGCATGTGTACACAGTAAATGAGCACAATGAGTTAGTGTATTACATATTATACAAAGCTGTTCTTTCAATAAGACAGAAAGAATCTGTAATTTTGACATACAAGTGTACATTGTAGTAGCAAACTCCTACATACATCTAGCATACATCTAGCATACAAGTGTATAGTAGCAAACTCCAAGCATTCAATGTGCATGTTCAATTGATACTCCCTGTGTAACAGAAACATGACGATGTATTGGTCGCTTTCAATATGTGACAGAGATACAAATCCAAGTGAAGTGTATAATACAATATACATGTGTACTATGAAGGTGATAAGAGACACAAACAACAAGAGAAGTCTTTGAGCCTATATGCATGTTAGGCAGTGCAAAGATTTAATCATATACAAGTGTATAATGTACAAGACGTGCATGAATAATGTGCATGTGATTTAGAAGTCCAAGTTCAGTGTACAAGGCATGCATGAGTATTACATGTGATTCACATGTCCAAGTTATTGCATGTATTAGCAACAAGGTGCTAATATTTGTTTGTTTACGGTTTTGATCTATTCACAGATCGAATAAACAAGCTTCACGGCTTAACTATCTCAATCCACGGCTGGGCTAAACTCGGGTTCCATTCTTCGACTATTCATCATAATCATTTGATTTTCTTTTTCGCAAGATAGGCGTGCGTGATATTAGGTCAGACCACAGCGCAACGAGGAAAAAAAAAAGGATAACGCATTCAAAAACTTTTCATGTAGCGACACTTGTGGCCAAAAATAGACAATTGGAATGCGTGTGCAACTCATCATTATATCATTTCCATTTTTAGTTCCGACTTTCAGTTCTTTTGCTGGTTATAATAGCAAATATGAGTGTGGATGATTAAAGCCGAAGAATTAATAAACTCATCGCGATCCCGCCGGTTGACAGTAGTGTAAAAATTGTTGAATAACGCATGTTACCTACTTAATCGGTGTTCAGAAAAAGAAACATGCGTATTTATTTACTTTGAATAGATCTGGATTTGTTCATTATCATTTAACAAATGATAATTTGACTCATACGAGTGTGTATGATTAAAGCCGAAATAATCAGTGAAATCATCGCGATCCCGCCGGGTGACGGTAGCGTAAAAATAGTTTGATAACGCATGTTAGCCTAAATCGGTGTTTAGAAAAAGAAACAAACGCATTTATTAGTTTGAATAGATCCGGATTTGTTCATTATCGTTTAACAAATGATAATTTAAATGAGTGTGTATGATTGAAGCCGAAATAATAATAATGTGAAATCATTGCGATCTCGCCGGGTGACCGTAGCGTAAAAGATAGTTGAATAACGCATATTAACCTACTTAATCGGTGTTCGGAAATAGAAACAAACGCATTTAACAGTTCAAGAACGAAATCGATGTACAAAACGCGAAGAGATTTTCGGAAGAAAATAAAGAACGCATTTTAATCCCTTCGGGCGCAACGATCATACATTGTATAAAATTACAGCCGAAATGATTCATGAAATTATCTAATTCCCGCTGGGCACCAACAGCGTAAATACCTCGAAGTTAACAGTAAACAACGCATGTATGTTACTCTGAAATCATCGCGATGTCGCCATGTGACAGTAGCGTAAAAAAGTTGAATTACGCATGTTAACCAATAAATCAGAAAAAGAAACCAATGCATCTTCTTAGTTTGAATAGATCTGGGTATGTTCATTATAACAATTTTAACACTGCATTTCACAATGAAGATTTTTCTTTCTTTCAGAATGGTATACCAGGTACATTTTTGCGTAAAAAGGATCTCGGCCTTCCACATTCAATCCTGTCGCATATTCTTCAAGAACGGATGTACGAAACGCGAAGAGAGTTTCGTAAGAAAATAAAGAACGCATTTTTAATCCCTTCGGGCGCAACGATCATACATTGTACAACTTTGTTACAGCCGAAATGATTCATGAAATCATCGCATTCACGCTGGGCACCAACAGCGTAAAAATACCTCGCAAGCTACGGTAAACAAGGCCTGTATGTTACTCTATTTGCACTGGTGTTTAGAAAAACTTCACAAACAAGAATTATTACAATAAAGATTTAACTCATTTCAGCCCTTACTTTTACGTCTATTTCACAAATAATTTCCCTTCATTCTCTGAATAATAATGATCCATAATTGTGTAATGATAACGCAAAGGATGTTCTTAAGTTTCATTAATGGGTATATGATGTCGTGCCTATGTTTTTCTTTGTTTTTGATGCGTACGGATATAACGAGGTACCGGTTATAACGAGGTAATATCGCCGGTCCTGCGGACCTCGTTATAACGGGTGCACGTCACGAGACCGACACCCACGAGTCATACAGCCCACAAGTTATACAGCTCACAAGTCATACAGCCCACGAGTCATACAGCTCACAAGTCATACAGCCCACCAGTTATACAGCCCACGAGTTCGACACTGAGTAAATAAAGCCCACGAGTTCGACATCAAGTAAAATAAGCCCAGGAGTTATACGGCTCACGAGACCGACACTACGCACAAAAGGCTCATGAGACCGACAGTAAGCAAACAAAGCCCACGAGACCGACACTACACTTAAAAGGTCCACGAGACCGACGCTACGCATACAAGGCTCACGAGACCGACATTACGCAAAAGAGGTTCACCAGACCGACACTAAGCAAAGAAGGCCCACGAGACCGACAGGATGAACAGCGCCACCTATAGACCAATAAAGTTTATAGGGTGTCCTGATAATAGCATAGGAAGATATGAGAGATGGAAAAGAAGGGTTGCCATCTCCGGCAGGGTGTTACCCCATCGGTTGCCCCCCCCCCCCCCCCCCCCCCGAAATGATCAGGATCTTTAATTGTGTTTGCATGGGTGTGTGTTTGTGAAAAAAAAAAATGAACAAAGTACAGTAAAAGTGTGTATCAGATCTTTCCACAATAAACCTGCGAGGGTGTTGATTCAGTATTAATTGAAAATAAAAAATAACGTAATCGTCTATTAAGGTAGCGTTAGGAATTCGGTTAAAACCAGATGCATCCATGAAAACAGCTATTGTATTTCACGATGAAATGTACTGTTCGGAGGAGAATAACACAAGCCACGAAATTGAGGTGAATCCCTGCGGTATAAAACGTTTTAATCAGTAGAATTGCATTATACTTACAGATAAAATTACAAATGGATCTTACTGCAAAACGTCAAAGCAGGAGGGTAGAATATCTAAAATAGAATAAGTAACTAGTGAATCGGTAAAGAGAAGAGGTAAAATTTATTTCTTGTCCATCTTCTAGCTAAAAACTGGGAAAGCCTATTAGAAATAGCACTATGGCATTATCAAAGCTCTAAAATTAATCCATACATCGTTATTGTCCTCTTTTAAATTCATTTGTGTTTTTTGTCTCTTTTTTGGGGGGATGAAGGATACTAATTCTTCTATTTTTTTTTTGGGGGGGGTGGGGGCATGAAGAATACAATTCAATTTTTCTACTTGATAACAATGTCGCTCCCTGACACACTTGCCCCCCTCCTCAGAAGTATGTAGAAATACATATTTGATGACGTTCATAATTATGTAGATGGTCACCATCTTTCAATTGATAGCGTTACGAAATTACACCCGCCAGTATGTTATTTTTCCGTTCATGGAACACCCTGTACAGGTGATTGACATGTAGATGGCGCTGTTTATCCTGTCGGTCTCGTGGGCCTTCTTTGCCTACTGTCGGTCTCGTGGGCTTTCTTTGCTTAGTGTCGGTCTCGTGAGTCTTTTTAGCTTAGTGTCGGTCTCGTGGGCCTTTTTTGCCTACTGTCGGTCTCGTGGGCTTTCTTTGCTTAGTGTCGGTCTCATGAGCCTTTATTGCTTAGTGTCGGTCTCGTGGGCCATGTTTGCTTAGTGTCGGTCTCATGAGCCTTTTGTGCGTAGTGTCGAACTCATGGGCTGTATGACTCCTGAGCCGTATAACTCGTGGGCTGTATGACTCATGGACCTATTATTGATGTCGGTCTCGTGGACCGTATGACTCGTGGGTGTCGGTCTCGTGGGATGCCCCCGTTATAACGGGTGCACGTCACGAGACCGACACCCACGAGTCATACAGCCCACCAGTTATACAGCCCACGAGTTCGACACTGAGTAAATAAAGCCCACGAGTTCGACATCAAGTATAATAAGCCCAGGAATTATACGGCTCACGAGACCGACACTACGCACAGAAGGCTCATGAGACCAACACTAGGCAAACAAAGCCCACGAGACCGACACTACGCATACAAGGCTCACGAGACCGACATTACGCAAAAGAGGTTCACGAGACCGACACTAAGCAAAGAAGGCCCACGAGACCGACAGGATGAACAGCGCCACCTATAGACCAATGAATTATATAGGGTGTCCTGATAATAGCATAAGGAAGATATGAGAGATGGAAAAGAAGAGTTGCCAGGGTGTTACCCCTTCAGTTGCCAAGACACCCTCGTTTGCATGTTAACCCTTTGACCTATGTTATATATTCCTACTCCCAGCCCCCCCCCAAAAAAAAAAATAAATAAATAAATAAATAAATAAAAATAAAAGAGAGAAAGAGAGAGAGAAAGAGATCTTTGGTGATTGTTATTATATTCTAGTGGGAGGCATTTTATAGAGTAAAAATCGGCATGATTTGAGTATGCTTATGATTTGAATAGAGAAAAAACGGCTTGTAAGAAAAATTGTTAGTGCAATTCAATCTAATCTGTATAAACAAAGTGGCTACCAAAATCATTACGTTTTTATTCTTGTAGGTGGTTGCTTGTGGAAAGCTCGTCACAGAACTGGCAAATTAACATCACTTAAATTACATGATGAGAAGGTGGAGCTGCACACAAGAATTTAATACAAGTCAACGAATTAGGAAGAAAATAAAGCATATACATTTTGTTTAATGCAGATACAATACATTGAATTGATGAGAGATAAGTGGTCTTAGCTTTACTTCACGGATTTTGGGATCTTATGAGATTCTGTTGTACTATGATGTTAATCTGCATTGGCTCGAAAAATCAGATTATCAAGGAAAAAAATATCACGAAATGTGATGGCAGTAAATGATTAAAAAATGACAATTTCTCATATAGGTCCTATATAACGTATACATATTCGATTCGGATTCGGAAAAAAAAAGATGCATCCATGAAAACAGCTATTGTATTTCACGTAATATTTACTGTTTTGGAGGAGAATAACACAAGCCACAAATCGAGGTGACTCCCTGCGATATGAAACGTTTTAATCAGTTGAATTACATACATTATAGTTACAGAGAAAATTACAAACAGATCTTACTCCAAAACGTCTAAGCACGAGGGTAGGATATCTAATATAGCCTAAGAAAATAGTGAATAGAGAAAGAGAAGAGGTAAAAAGTACATCCTGTCCATCTTCTAGCTAAAAACTAGGAAAGCCTATTAAAAGTAGCACGGTGGCATTATCAAAGCTCTAAAATTAATCCATACATCGTTCTTGTCCTCTTTTATCAATTCATTTGACCATGTGTTTTTTGTCTTCTCCTTTTTTTTGGGGGGGGGGGCATGAAGAATGCAATTCTATTTTTCTAATTGATAACAATGTCGCTTCCTGACATACCTGCCCCCTGGAAGTATGTGGAAATACATATTTGATGTCGTTCATTATGTAGATGGTTACCATCCTTCACTTGATAGCGTGACGAAATTGCACCCGCCAGTATGTTATTTTTCCGTTCATGGAACACCCTGTACAGGTAATTGACATGTAGATGGCGCTGTTTATCTTGTCGGTCTCGTGGGCCTTCTTTGCCTACTGTCGGTCTCGTGGGCTTTCTTTGCTTAGTGTCGGTCTCGTGAGCCTTTTTTGCTTAGTGTCGGTCTCGTGGGCCTTCTTTGCCTACTGTCGGTCTCGTGGGCTTTCTTTGCTTAGTGTCGGTCTCGTGAGCCTTTATTGCTTAGTGTCGGTCTCATGGGCTGTGTTTGCTTAGTGTCGGTCTCATGAGCCTTTTGTGCCTAGTGTCGAACTCATGGGCTGTATGACTCCTGAGCCGTATAACTCATGGGCTGTATGACTCATGGACCTTTTATTGATGTCGGTCTCGTGGACCGTATGACTCGTGGGTGTCGGTCTCGTGGGATGACCCCAAAATTTCACCGCTTTTGAGATGTGTTTTTCACCTGAAGGGGAAAGCTCGTATACAGTGTGTCCTGCGTGGCTACACACAGGCTGAGAGACAGAAATGTGTGAATTCTAGGTGGACCAAACTCAAGATAATTGTTTAGCCTTACCGATCTGTAGTTTATATGCTAATGTTATTAGTGATGTGCCTTTAATTTCGTGGGTAAAGGCCGAAGATATTATGTAATTCAATCATACGCATTTGTTGCACATCTGTCATCTAATTAGAACCATGCCTCATTTTGTTTGCATGGATATACATGTGGAACTTATACAAATCTGCTTTCCTCGCACCCCTACATACTTCTTGCCGTACTTCAACGCTGTATTGGTTAGGGACTTTTTATAAACTGTCATTTTTACTGCTTGTGAGTGGGGAAAACTTTGCTTTGCACTTCAACTTCTCAAAGTCCCCCACTTCCATGTATGTATCCTGTAAGTTTTTGTGGTTTTTGTAAGAGACAACGGGCTCAAGATAATATCTGTTATTTTTGTGCAACCTCTAGTTCCAGTCGCCTGAGGGCATTAGAAGAAGATGAAGATGGTGTATTTGTACTTAGTACTGAAACAGAATATTTCATTCCAAGTGAATTTGCCTCTATGATGAATGGTACGTTTTCAGAAATGTTTACGTGTCTGCATTTCAACTGTCGAAGTTTGAAGGGTAACAGTGATAATTTTATATCGTGCATTAATTCCTTGAATTCTGAAATATCTATTATTGCTGTATCTGAAACATGGGCACAGGGAAATGAATCCCCTCAGTTTACGTTGCCCCAATATAAATTTCTCGGAAGGGGAAGAACAGATAAGAGAGGTGGAGGTGTTGGTATGTTTATTAATAGAAAATATAATGTTAAACAGAGAGGTGATTTAGAAGTTTTTGATCAATGTATTGAGTCAACATTTGCTGAAATTATCAATTTGAAGGATAAAATTGTTATTGGCGTGGTATACAGACCCCCCAATCAATCTCTTCAATCATTTCTTACTGGTCTACAGCCAACATTACAGAATATATCTCGAGAAGGTAAACATTGTATCCTACTTGGTGATTTTAATGTTGATTTATTGAGTTCCGACAGTTCCACTCACCAATTCTTGGACTTAATTCTTACCTCATCATACATTCCTACTATTTTTAAACCAACACAAGTAACAAACCACTCTGCAACCTTACTTGATAATGTATTCATTAATCGTCCTGAAAATGTAGTTAAGTCTGGTATATTGATTTCAGATGTGAGTGATCATTTATCACCCTTTGTCATCTATCACCTTGGCCGTCAGCAGGTGAGCACCGAAAAGGAATCATCCACTTATATTTACAAAAGAATGATACATGAAGAGGGTATGAAATTTTTTTTTCATTGTTCCAATCTTATGAGTGGAGCCACCTGGGGAATATTCCAGACATCAATGAGAAATACTCTGTTTTTGTCCCCGCCGAACGAGTTCGAGCAGGGGACTATGAAACGGGCTCCGTACGTGTGTGTGTCCGTGTGTCCGTCCGTCCGTCCGTCCGTCCGTCCGTCCGTCCGTGTGTCCGTCCGTCCGTCCGTGTGTCCGTGTGTGCGTCCGTGTGTGATCAAAATCTTCAATTTGCTACTTCTCTGTCATTTATGAGCCAATTTTGATTCTGTTTGCTTTATATGATAGCACTACATGGGAGCTTTGAAACTTCTACACAGAATTTCAGTCGTGACCTTTGACCTTGACCTTTGACCTATATTGTACATTTTGCTACAAAATGCTACTCCTTCGCCATTTCTAACCCGATTTCGATTCCGTTTGCTTTATGTGATGGCACTAGGTGAGGGCTTCAAAACTTCTACACAGAATTTTGACCTTTGACTTCTTTGACCTTTGACCTTGATTTTTTGACCTATATTGTACATTTTGCTACAAAATGCTACTCCTTCGCCATTTCTAACCCGATTTCGATTCCATTTGCTTTATGTGATGGCACTAGGTGAGGGCTTCAAAACTTCTACACAGAATTTTGACCTTTGACTTCTTTGACCTTTGACCTTGATTTTTGACCTATATTGTACATTTTGCTACGAAATGCTACTCCTTCGCCATTTTTAACCCGATTTCAATTCCGTTTGCTTTATATGATGGCACTAGTTGAGGGCTTCAAAACTTCTACACAGAATTTTGACCTTTGACTTCTTTGACCTTTGACCTTGATTTTTGACCTATATTGTGCATTTTGCTACAGAATGCTACTCCTTCGCCATTTCTAACCCGATTTCGATTCCGTTTGCTTTATGTGATAGCACTAGGTGAGGGCTTCAAAACTTCTACACAGAATTTTGACCTTTGTCTTCTTTGACCTTTGACCTTGATTTTTGACCTATATTGTACATTGGCTACAAAATGCTACTCCTTCGCCATTTCTAACCCAATTTCGATTCCATTTGCTTTATGTGATGGCACTAGGTGAGGGCTTCAAAACTTCTACACAGAATTTTGACCTTTGACTTCTTTGACCTTTGACCTTGATTTTTTACCTATATTGCACATTTTGTTACAAAATGCTACTTCCGGCGGGGACATATGTTACGCACCGCGTAATTTCTACTTTTCCTTGTTATATCTCATTTTATGACCCTGTACGATGAGTGCTTTCCTATAAAGAAACTTGATAAAAAAAAATATGAGAAAAAACAAACTTGGTTTAACAGCCATCTGAAGAAGTTGTGTAAAAAGAAATACATTTTGTACCGTAGATACATCAAGAATCCTACAATGTACAGAAAAGAGATTTACGTCAAATATAGAAATTTTGTGAATAATGAAATACGACGTGTTAAGCGGGAATATTATCATGGTATTTTTGATAGAGTAAAAAATGACCAAAAAAGGTACATGGAAGGCGATTAATGAAGTCTTGAATACATCAAAGTCTAAAACTACATGTGCAAGTATTATGAAAGAAGGTGTTCTGATTGAGGATAAAGAAAACATTGTGAATTTATTCAATGATTATTTTAGTAATATTGGTTCTGAGTTGGTTAGAAATATGCCCCCGTGCTCTAATGAATAATGATTTTTCAGAGTATTTAAGACCGAGAGTATTACATACTATGTTTTTTAACCCCATTTCTGAATCTGATTTGATTACAGCTGTATTAAGTATAAAGGATAATAAGAGTTCAGGGTATGATGGCATGGAAGCATTTATTGTCAAAAAATGCATTCATTTAATTGCATCCCCATTATGCCATATTTTCAATACTTCAATTGAAAAAGGTGTTTTCCCAAGTGATATGAAGATCGCAAAAGATATCCCAATCTTTAAATCTGGGGATAATCGTCTTTGTTCTAATTATAGACCAATTTCTATTTTGTCAATTTTTTCAAAAGTTTTCGAAAAGTTGGTACACAAACAATTGATCTCATTCTTGGAAAAAAATGCAATCCTGTATCAAGGGCAATTTGGTTTCAGACAAGGATATAGCACATTTATGGCCCTTTTAGAATTTGTCAATAATGCTACTTTGGCTTTTGAAGAAAAAAATATTGTTATTGGATTATTCTTAGACTTATCAAAAGCCTTTGATACTATTGATCACAAAATTCTGATAAGTAAAATGTAATCATAATGGAATTAGAGGCAATGTGTTAAACTGGTTTGAAAGTTATTTGTTAAACAGAAAACAATATGTGTCTATTGATAATCATACTTCACAATTTCAACATATCAATGTTGGTGTCCCACAAGGATCAGTGTTAGGTCCATTACTCTTTTTGCTTTATGTTAATGACCTGGCTTTTGTAAGTGATGTTTTAAAGCCCATTATATTTGCTGATGACACAAACATCTTTCTGTCAGGCAAGGATATCCATGATATGAATGTTGTATTCAATGCAGAACTTGAAAAGGTGTATTCCTGGTTTTTATCCAACAAACTCACTATTAATTTTGAAAAAACAAATTTTATGATATTTAGACCTCAGCAATTACAGCTAGATACAACTTTGTTTGATTTATCCATTAATGACCAAAAAATAAGTAATGTTAAAAAATAAAGTTTCTTGGTGTCATTATTGACGAACATCTCACATGGAAAGATCAAGTTCAAAATATTTCAGGTAAAATAGCAAAAGCAGTGGGTATTTTAAACAGATTGAAGAGTCTGCTTCCTCTTCGAATTATGTTAAATATTTATAATACCTTGGTTTTGCCACATCTTTCATATTGTACTGTTGTATGGGGAAACTGCTCTAAATATCTTTTGAACAGATTGATTGTTTTACAGAAACGTGCAGTCCGTTGTGTCTCAAACTCTCACTTTTTAGCTCCAACAAACCCTTTGTTTGATAAATTGAAGGTTTTAAAGGTCTTAGATTTGTATACATTGCAGGCAGCATGCTTCATGTACAAATTTTCTAAGGATTTACTGCCTGATGTTTTTAAAGATTATTTTATTTGTAATAACAAAGTTAATTTGTATAGAACTAGAAACTCTGATAAATTGTATGTACCATTTTACCGTCTTAGCCTGTCAAGAAAGTCAATAAGGTATACAGGCCCAAAAATATGGAACTCAGTTACCCCCAGTTTGAAATTATGCCCCACCATTTCATCATTCAAAAGACAGTTTAAGTTACAGTTGATTAATGCGTACCGGTATTGTTAATAGAACTGTACTGTGTCTATACAGTGCACTGGCTGATTCTCGGCATGTGTTGTTCTGTGTTCTCTATTCGGGCGCCTGCTCGGTGACCTTCGCTCCGGCGCGCGATTTTTTTTCCCGTAACCCTAACGCGTCGAAATTGCCAATTGTGTCACTTGAGCAAAGACTATCAATGTACTGGCTGGTTTTGTACGCATGCGCTTGGACTTCACGTTATGCATACTGTACTGCTATACTGTCCTGCACAGTATGTACACAATACCAGTGGCATGGTCGTCTGCTAACACACAATCAGATTCGAATGTGAATGGCACGCCCTTCAAACATAACAACGGGTTTGTGTGTAGGTGTGTGTGTATGTGTGTGTGCGTATGTGTGTGTGTGTGCGTGTGTGTGTGTGTGTGTGTTTAAAAAAGAAGGTGATTCAGTAGCACAAGTGTGTGCGTAAGGCAGATATGGATTGGCTTGAAGTTACTAAGTAATCAGAAAGCCTTTTCTGAGATATGTATGTCAAGTAATGCGCTACGCATGGTATGATTTGTATATATAGGCCTATATTGTACTGTGTGTAAGAAAAATATGATTTAGAAGCAGAAGAGATAAGAATTCAGCTGCTTATTTTTGTTCAAATTAATTTCATTGTAAACATGGGCCTGATATCGATGAAATTCTAATAAAGAATATCATTAAAAAAAGTTTTTTTTTTGTTTATTATTCTGTTCGCAATGCAAGTATACACCCAACAGTAATACGTTCCCATTAATCGAAGTTCCAGAGGAAAATTAGAAGTGAGGACACAAGTCGTACATGGTAAATTGGAGCGTTATTCGAAGACGTTTCACATGAGCAAGCCGTTTAGCAAGTATATCATTTTACAAAACTCAGCACTCGGTATATCGTGTACAACATAAGCAGGGAGGTGACCCATCACCTTGCTGGTATATTAGCAGGGAGGTGAGACTAAAATTCTCTCACCTCCCTGGTACACGGGAGGGTGCCTTTTTCAATCAAAGTTACAAATCACTGGTCACTTTCTCTGACAGCGATCACTTGTGTTCAGATTATTTATGGGCTGCCTTACGCGGCAGCCTCAAAAGTGGAGTGAACGTCAGGTGGTGTCCGTTGACAAGCCACGAATGATTTTTTTTTTGTGTGTGTGGGGGGGGGGGAGTAGAATAATAGTGCTGCTTGATATAATGATGTGTACATAGGCCGTGAGGTAAAAGAAATTTCATTTCAATTCAATTCAATTCGATTTTATTGTCCGTTTCTGGAAATTTGTTTTGTTAGCATGCATACAACAAGTTACATCGATACATACAATATACAGAGCACACGTTTAACATGGATACATAGACATGATAAACACGCAAGAGATATATAGCAATACAATGTCAATGTCATTGTCAGAAATACATAACATCAAAGAAATATTAATCTGTATAAATCAACGTTGTGTTGGGTGTGGTGTGCATTAACATACACAAGTGTGTAAACATGTATCAGATTTATAATAACTATATAAAACTTTTAAACAATATAAATTAATACATCTTTACGTCTAGATAAGTAATGGTATATATAAAAATCTCGAAGGCTATTTATGTGCGTGTGTGTGCGTGTATATGTGTATACGTGTGTGAACGTACAAACATGTAAGTCTATGATTTTTGACAAAACCATATAAATTACATCCATACGATTGTTCTTTTGTTTTTGTTTTACAACAGCTGAGATACTGTATGATATAGTAATTTGCTAGTCAACTGTTAGGATGGCGTTAACAGCTGTCTGTGAAGGGTTAGTGTATAGGATCGCATTTGTATAACATCAAAAATCTACGGTTTAAAGATGTTAAAAGCAATGACAGTATTCAGTGAAACATTGTGCCAACATCAATCCATGTGACGTTTACATGAATGGTTAGTCCAGCGTGGCACGACATAACTATGTGCATGTATAAGGTTGAGCCAACATTGGTTCGAAACCAAGATGTTGACTCCACGAGGAATTAATCACCTACACAGTGTTCAAAAATGCATTCTGCCCCCCTCCCCGCAGAAAAGTGGTGTTTTGATGTGCTCGTCACTTAATTTATGAAGAGTATTTTGATAATTTGTAAAGAAATCATTGAGAAATTTATTTGAAATGTATTTTCCATGATGAAGTAATAGAACTGATGTCACAGAGGTTATTTGTAAAATATTTGGAGTGATTACTTTAGAGGATGAATTTAAAATGGAATACAAACATGTATTTTAAAGGTCCTGTTTACCGTTGAGAACAGTGATTTAAAAAATGTTCAAGATATCACTTTTGATGCATATTATGTGTAGGTCACTTCGTTGTATCACAAAACATCCCACCATATGAAACGTTTTCAATAAAGCATGAAATATAAGGAGATATCACTATTTTTCTCACTAAACCATAACTGTAGACGGTTTAATCTGGAAACATTTTATTATAACTATTGTACACATTTTGTATATCTAAAATTACATAACATCGATGATAATGGTTCAAATATTTACATTGGTTGTTTCTATCCCTAACGCACATTTAAGAACTATTTTGAAGCACCAATGCTGGGTTTTTGTTTCATATGCAAAAGATAAATGATGCCTTTACGTTAGAATATGAAATTTTGCATACATGTACTTTTTTTTCTATTCTCTTGTATAGGAAGTCGCTGGAAACGTCATAGATTGCCTGATTTTCTTGATCGATTATAATTTGTTGAAGATTAGAATGATACCTTTCTTAAGAAAGTTTTCCTCAATCTTTAACCAATAATATTTTCTTATTTGCCAAGGTTTTTTTTTTTTATTTTTTTCTAAAGAAGTTATCTTAGTTTGGACTTCCCCTTACTTTAGGTTTCAAACACAGACATGTAAATTCATCTATTTCAACGTTTGACGTTGTATCTCAGATCAGCAAAAGTTGTCGATTTCTACAGCCTGGATGCATTAGGATGCGTGCAGAAAATGCACAGAAATTGGTTAGGAAAAACATATAGCACTAATACTAAAGTAGTCATATGAGCGGTTGAGTTGGCAGAAAGGGATGGAACAAACTTTATGAACATCCCAGCTAGCAGACGGAGGTCAAAAAGACGTCTCAATTTGGTTGCAACTACATGGTCAAAGTTGTCGCAAGTCTTAAAATGACCAGAAAATGACGTGATTTCAACGTCTCTTTGAAACGAATTTATCACGTCATGTTATGGACCTCCTGTTGTGTTACGTCAGTTTTCCGACATATTCATTACCTAATATTGGTGACATATTGATGACGTAAAATTTACGTCAATTTTGCGACGTACTTTTTACGTCATAAACACGTATTAATGACGCAATCTACGTTGGTTTGCAACGTATTCATAGCGTTATTTAAATGACGTCTTAATACCGTAATATATACTTTGTTTTACAACGCATTTATGACGTCATATGAGCGACGTATTAACGTGAAATTTTCTTCAGTTTTGCGACGTATTTATGACGTCATATTAGCGACGAACTAAAGCCGTAAAATTCAAGTCAATTTTGTGACGTATTATTCACGTCGTATTACCGACGCATAAGTGAAGTAAAATTTACGTTGCTTTGCAACGTATTTATCACGTCATTTTAATGACGTATTATAACGTGAAATTTAGGCTACACTGTTTTGGGACGTATATATGACGTTATATTAGCGACATGTGAACGTTATGTTCCCGTCAGTTTGCGACGTCTTTGTGACGTCATATAGTTAGGCCTACGAATGATAGTTTTATAGTTATACAATTTGTTTGCAATGTGTTTATCACGTCATATTAATGACGTATTATAACGTTAAATTCACGATGTTTTGCGACGTTTTTATGACGTTATATTAACGACATGTGAACGTTATGTTCACGTCAGTTTTGTGACGTCTTTATGACGTCATATAATTAGGCCTACGAATTATAGAGTTTTATAGTTATATCAGTTTGCTTTGCAACGTGTTTATCACGTCATATTGATGACGTATTATAACGTTAAATTTACGTTGTTTTGCGACGTATTTATGACGTTATATTAACATATGAACGTTATGTTCACGTCAGTTTTGCTACGTCTTCATGACGTCATATAATTAGGTCTACGAATTATAGTTTTGTAGTTATATCAGTTTGTTTTGCAACGTATTTATCACGTCATATTAATGACGTACTATGACCTTAAATTTACGTTGTTTTGCGACGTATTTACGACGTTATTATATATAAGCGACATATTAACGTTATGTTTACGTAAGTTTTTCGACGTCTTTATAACGTCATATAGTTAGGCCTACTAATTATAGTTTTATAGAGTTATATCAGTTTGCTATGCGACATACGGTCGTCAGAATGACGACATATTCACGTCATTACTGTCGTCAGAAAGACATCAAAACTGTCAACAATAAGACGAATTTTGTTCAAATGGAAGATATAAAATGACGTCATTATTTAGACTTCAGAAAGGCGCAATAATTGTCGTTTGTTTAACGTAAATAAGCAAAGAAAGCAGACATCATTAATTTAGACGTCTTAAACTGATGCCAGAAAGTCGTATTTCTGCTCAAATGGATGACGTCTAAAAGACGACATATTTTTGACGTCTTTCTGACGTCTGGGTTGTTATACAAGGACGTCATAAAGACGTGCAAATTACTAATTTAAAGACGAGACTGACGTCAAAAAAATCTTTTAGACCAAAATAAACAAAGATACTGGACGTCATATAAACGTTTCAAACTGACGTCAATATGTCGTATTTTTGCTCAAATGGAAGTTGTCCAAAAGGCGTCATTGGTGGTCATATAAGAGTCGTCTTAATGACGTGTAAATCACAATTCTAAAGACAAGATGTACGTCAGAACGTCATGAGCACGTCGTTGACACGTCAATTCATGACTTTTTAAGGTATATTGGAAAAGAAAACAAGGAATACATCTGAAAGACGCCTTTTCTTCCAGAACAAGGGAAATGGACGTGATTTTGACGTCATTTTGAAGTCGTGGCCAGTTGGTTTATCAGTATTTCAGTTTAAGATCTAATAAAGCGCTTGTGAGCACCTCAAGGTACAATCATGATAAAAATCTAACCTATACCCTACTCCTGCAAATGTCCTAAGCCTTACATCTACGTCTACCACCTATTCATATATAAAATAGTTGCTAGTTCTGTTGTATCACGTTTAAGGGAAAAAAAATTTGTAATGCTTTATATGACATGGTTACTAAACTAGGTCACAGCAGGCTCAATCTTGAAATATATAAATATGTGTTCATAAAACACGCTGAAGTTTGAATAACAAACATTTTTTAAACAACAGAGTGCTCAATTTCATGAAAATTACACATTCCATCAACTTAATTGATACTGACATAAGTTATGTTAAAGGCAGTAATCATTCCCCCTACTTTCTGAAAGCGGTTTTTTATAGTCAAATGTTCTTTCATTACGCAAGAAAAGTAAAAACATGTTTTATGATTTTCTTTATATTTTCTTTATGTTGTTGTCCACACATGATATCATGAACTCAAGTATCCCCTTATCCAGTTGTACCAACATCTAAACGTTAAAAATGCATAACTTTTGCATCTTTTACAATATTGTGCGATTTTCCTTTAACTGTCACTGATGTGTTTTACTAATGTTGCTGCTTTCACTCAATCCACATTTCTCTTTGGGTTTGGGATTCATCGTGAGGTTGGAGAAGTATAAACCCAAATTAACCAATTAAGTAGTGTATTCATGTCACCCAATTAGACATAATGGACACTTCGAATCTGATTCTGCGTGGCTTGATAGACATGATCAATGTTAACAATAGCAATTGCTGCAGTTGTACGCCTATATAGGCCTATATAATACTTATATCATAATTCATTCCAAGCTTAGATTTCCAATTTACTTTTGCAAGATATTGATGAAAACTTCGAGTTTGCATCTTGTACTCCATGACCGAATTTCTCTTTTCTAATGTTTTCATCGAGACGCTCAGCGCTTAGAAACATTGTAATAAGCGCTTTATAAATGATACATGTATTTATTATTATCATTAACAACGCAAGTCTTGCGAGACAAAAGGAAAAGTGTCAGAAGACGGCGAACAAAACCACAGGAATACCAGTAGTGTAAGCAGACGGCAAAGCAGAACGCGATGCCGATGGCGAAGTGGAAACACGCACACACACACAACACACACACACACACACACACACACACACACACACACACACACACGAAGCCGTTGTTATGACAGTTCACAAGGCGGCGTGCCATTCTCACATTCTAATCTGATTCTGTGGTTAGCAGACGACCATGGTACTGTATACAGGAAAGCAACACAAGTATCGCAACCAACTAGTACTCTGATAGTCTTTGCTCAAGTGCCACAATTGGCAATTTCGACGCGTTAGGGTTACGGAAAAAAAAAAATCGCCTCCGGCGAGGCCTCCGGCGCGCTGGCGGGGTGCGCGCGCCGGGGTGGGGGTCGCCGGGCAGCCGCCTCGGGTGGGGGATGTAGAGTGGTACAGGTTGGGAATCGCGCGCGTGCCTGTTGTGATTATGATCAGAGCCTTCTACATTCATTGTACAATGTACATGTATTACAATTATTCTTTTACACTGTACTCAGTACATGTATCGTAATGGAGAGCTCTGCTGATCATGTTGGAAGTGGTGCGCCCTCAGTGGCGGGGCGCGGCTCACGATATTGCTTGGCATAATGTACACACTGAAGAATCACGATTATACAGCTGCACACTATATTCAATGATACTCGGTATTATGATGATATGTAATTTTTTCTTGTCTTTGTCGATTTTTACAGAATATTATATGCTCAAACCATATATATATTTCTTAAATTACATTTAATGATAATTCTTGCCCATTTTTTTGTCCCACCCTTTTTATGGTTTTTGGTATGTCATGGTTCCTTCCTTTTGGATGTGCTTCTTCTTTCTTTTTTTTTTTTTCGTCCTCTTCTTCTTGTCCCTATTTATTGCAAATCCAGTTCTTTTTTATGCGACTCATGATTTATGTAACAATGTATAACGACCTACAGTTTTAATATTGTATATTTGCTCCGGGGATCACCCTCGAAAGGCCAATGGCCTACTGCTGAGCTCCTCCACCATTTATTTTAATTGTTATGTCAATCTAGAACACACACTTTTTAACTTTTAACTGTGATTATGTATTTATCCAAAATAATTTTTGGTTTGTATATGTATGTGTTAGAACTGATTAATTGTGTATTTATATGTTTTTACCTGAACTGTGGAAATAAACTGAAACTGAAACTTGAGCTTGAACTCCTTTTGATTCTATCCTGAAGGTTGCCTGATTCGGTGTTTTGTTTTGTTTTTGTCTTGTTTATGTATTCTTTTGTTTGTTTTTTCTTTTCGGTCCGTCTACATCCCACACCCCACATTAAAAAAAAAAAATGCATTTCTCCATACCTGGCCCAAACATGCTACATAAGGTCAAAGGCACTAATTGACTTGGGCTACACTCCTAGTGAAATAGAATGGTAATCAACATTTGTAGATATCGTCACTTCTCCAATTTTCTTTTTGTTTAATGTTACATTAACACTAAAGATGGTGAACACTAAAAACGTTGTACTACCATTCCAGTGATGTCAAATTATTAATTATTATTAATTCTAAAAATTTTTATAAAAAAAAGTTTCAGAAGTGACAATTTTTAGAACGTTTATTCACCATTTCATTCATTTTTAGGTGTGGTGAAGGATTTTCAGACGCATCTTCACTTAATTATGGGAACATAAAATGGTAACAATCTGATGGTTAAGATAGCTTAAATGATCGGACAACAGTGTACCAATAAAACTAGAAATGTCCATTGCCGCGAAATGTGATTGTATCCCCTGGTACAAGAGGGGGCACACAAACCATCTAAAACCAAATGACCTTCGACCCTACAAGAGACGGAACACTGGGGGCAGCACTTCCAAAATCAATAGGTTTATAGATTATATCATGGTAGACCTTCATATCAAATGTGAAAAAAAAATCCGTTAAGAAATGTAGCCTATAGAGCACACAAAAGCCATCCACCAATATGACCTTTGACCCTATAAAAGACGAAACACTGGGGGCAGCACATCCAAAATATGAAGGCTTTTGTAGACTACATCATGATAAACCTCGATACCAAATTTGAACAAAATCTGTCGAGAAATGTAGACTATAGAGCGTACACAAACCATATATCAACAATATGACTTTTGAACCCTATGAAAGACAGAACACTGAAGGTGGCAGATCTAAAATCATGGTAGACCTTCATACCAAATTTGAACAAAATCCGTCAAGAAATGTAGCATATAGAGTGCACACAAACCATCCACCAAAAACATGACCTTTGACCCTATAAAGGAAGGAATACTGTGGGCAGCACATCCAAAATCTAGAGGCTTGTAGATGACATCATGATAAACCTCTATACCAAATTTGATCAAATGCCGTTTACAAAATCAATGTGACCTCTAGAGCGCAAACAAACTATGCACAAAAATATGATATTTTACTCTATAAAAGACGGAACACTGGAGGCGGCATCACCCAAAGTTATAGGGCGTGCACACCTGTAAATAAAATGGAATGTCCCATACCCCTTCACAAATTCATATCAAAAACACCAAAATAAATGAAGAAAAAACAAATTAAACATCAATAATGCAGTTTGGCAAAAAAAAAAAAAAATGAATAGCTGCAGATATTGAGTATGAGTTCCTCTACAAACTGCATTTTGGTTGGAAGAGGAAAGCTTTTCTCATAGGATTTGAAGGGACTATGTTTCATTGGGTGCATGTACAGAAAATAGGTGATATTTTGAGTGAAGAAAAACTCGTAGTCTGGCTTTGCGGACCCTTGGACAGAGTTTGAGCAGAAGAACCCGCCTTGGGAATATGATGGATGAACCGATGAGAGGATAGATCTCACCAGTCCTGGTTAGTGAAGATGAAACACCTCATTTCTCCCACCTATTTTAGAAATACCTTTACTTTTTGACATTTGAATTTTAACACACGTCTCTGTGAGGACTTATTTACCTGTGTGAGCCTCACAGGTGTGGATATATTACCAACATGAACTTCTATTTTTGTTTTAATCAAAGAAATCCGTCGAGGTTTGAGGCCGCTAGAGTGCACACAAGAATGTGACGGCAGTGGTGGCGGCGTAATGCTACTGAATCCAAAGTATCCTCCGGCATACATGCCGGGGATACAATTATAGTGATGGAAGGTCGAAGGTCAATAGCAAATGTCACACTACTCACTTAAGAGGGCCCAATGAGCAAATGACTTGGTGAACAAAAGCATTTTGAAATGATTAGCGTGAGCATAGTTGCGATAGGTCAAGATCAAGGTCGATTGTCACCGAACTTTAGTTGAAACGATAGACTGCGAGGCTAGTCCATTAAAAGCTTCAACTTGTCAAAGGAAAAGAAAATGATAAACTGAAAAGTGAATCCTGACATTGCACGGACATGTAGAGGCCACGGTCAAAGGTCATTTAAACAATAAGATAGGGGACGAACTTTTGACAAATTTAGCAATATGACAAAAGGTTCCCAACATCCATTCACTGTTCCACATGTGCTGGTGTAGGAAGATCTGCAAATGACATACTTATTCTGGGAATAAGGGAGAAAGATTGGCGGTGACACCATGTGTATGTAGCCCTTATTCTGGAAATGTTTGACCAAAGGTATGAACACCTACATGCCATTTCTCAATTTTCCGCACCTTCATAACTGCCTAAGCTCCTTTCCCCAAACTCAGTTTTGGGCTATTTTGGTGTTACCAAGAGTGGAAGTTGCTGAAAGAAGTATCATTACGCCTAATTGCATGTATGCACCTTACCTAAGTGACAAATGCACAACCTCAAAAGAGTAAAACAGGTCTCAGAATGTAGATCTACGCTTAAGATGGTACGATGGTATGATTATACCAGTAGATAAAACTAAAGGTGTGGATGTTCGTGTCTTGCTTATCTCTTTGGTTCACATGAATTTTGCAAGCTGATTTTATATGCCGTTGGGTGCTAGTCTGTGAAACTTATCTTACCAGAATTTACTGTTCATGTCATCAAGAACGGCATAAAGGATATGATAATTTCATGAGTTAAAACAGTAGATACATATTTCAATCAAGCAATTCCGGGATTTCGTGATTTGAAGACTTACTTGCATTCACATCAGCATACGTTATCATTGACACTCGACCAGAACTGTGGACCTCAAGGGACATCTAAAATCACTTACGCATATTTTGTTGATATGAAATCAGAATCTAAATCATGACATACACTGACATATGGATGTTTTCCGAGGAAGCTGTCGACAGACGTCCATATTATTTTATTTTCAAAGAAATCCTTTCAGCAGAGTGATAACAAACACCATTAATTCAAGATTTATCAGGTTCAGCGAAATAAAGAGGACTGCTAATTGTTTCGACGAGTGATATCACCACAGACAGAGACAAGCCTAATGTAGTCGGTGCAGGGATTTCAGTAGAAACTTGAACAATTTGGAGGCTAACAAATACTTGGAAGCATTCTCAGATTCATCCATATTTTCTGTTTACCCACACCTATACAATTTCATCACATTGATCTTGTGTGCGTGTGTGGAAGATACTGACAGATAAATACGACTCTCGAAGAAATGTTTTGATTGACGTTTTGTGTTTATATTGTGTGTGAGTGTGTGTGTGTGTGTGTGTGTGTGTGTGTGTGTGTGCGTGCGTGCGTGTTTGTGTGTATGGTCCATAAAGTGGACTGGCGAGATTTACACATCACCCCGCAGAAATGTTTTAAACGTCTTATACTAATGACAAAACCACTTGGTATTCATCTTTTACAGTGGTAGAACTATCATTTTCTCTTTTCATAGAGCGCCATTTCCTTGATGATGTTTTGTTACGGAAAGAGTTTTCTATTTCACAGGTGAATATCAAGAAATACCATTTCCTGTTTTCATAGAACGCCCTTCTCCTTGATGATATTTCGTTTCAGGAAGAGCTTCTTATCGCATATTATGATAAATATGAAGAAATCTGTTACTGGAATTTAACGCAAGTAGAATTTATGTATTTTGCCAGCAACAATTTTTCTGGGGCAGCAGAAACAACATGCACAACTAGTTAGTTTCTCTTTTCATACAACCTCATTTTCTTCCACTCGGCGGAATCTTGTTACAGTAATAATACCCAGAATACAAAGATACCGCGTAACACATAACGTATGTCCCTATTCACCCAAGGCCTAGATCTTACTTTAAGCTCATAATCTTCAGAGACAGTAGAATTTAAAAAAAAAAAATCACAAATTTTCATATTCGGCTGTCGACATCCATATGACTGAATGAAATGTAAGTCATTTAAGTAATCGATTATTATTGTTGCGTAAATAACCATACTTGTTCGGTTAAAGAAGTTTGTATATAGCCCCCGAAACAATATCGTAGAATTTAGTCTGAGACAAGATGATACATTGAAAATAGGCAAAGTGTTATAGATGTGTTTATTAAGTAAATGAGATGTTTATCAAAGTGAGCTGGCTTTTTCGCTGTCACTCCTTTTCATTATTTTAATAACCTAAATCGTGTAATACATACACATCACACAGGTTAATAGATCATAGTAGGATCTAAGAATGTCGATTCCTGCTAGTAGTAACCTCTTGCATATTTGTCATTTGTATTCACATCATTTACATTTCTGGCAGCCTTTTACTTTTTATACTGATGTTCAGTTTACCATGAATACATTATTTTAAATCTATTCCCTATGTAACTGCAGAAAATGTCAACATAGGTAATTTCCTCTGCATGGTATATAGGCCTGTACGCCTGATTTGCAAACTTTGCCAGTAGCATACTAATAACTATTGTGTAATCATGGTAATGGTATAGAATAAAGTCATTTCTGGGGCTTAAGGCAAACGTCGTTTGGTGAAATCAGGTTAGATTTGTGTATGTTGCGACTTTATGGGAATTATTAGCTTAGAGGAAACCAAAACGTGGTCTTTTGACAGCAATATCTTAGGCAGATTACACTGTCTAGCACTGAAAATTTGGCTTGAGAGTTAAGAACCTGGTTTATTGGACCCAGCGTACTCGAATAATGGAGTCTGGCTTTCAACATTTGTTTTTTATAGGAAGATGCTAGCAATCAGTTTTTCTCTTTCAAAAAAGTCTACTATATAGTCTGTACTTAAGTGGAATTTATGTAAAGAGACTCTCCACTAGGTCTTCTTCTCTCCACTACGCATCTTTTAGAAATTTTTGGGCATCAGTCTTACAAATGCACACTTATGAACGAACTGTGGGATGTGTGTAGGCGTGTTGAATTCACCTTAGTCATTATTTTCAGGATTTGAAAAATTTTGAGGATACAGTGCGAGGGAGTGAAGCGACCAAACGGGAAAAAGTTTTAGGGAGAGAATACCCCTCCCCCAGTAGGGGCCTTAAAAAAGATAATCATATCAAACATGACTGTGTGACTTTGTAAACATGGTAAACAATTTGGTAAATACATGATTATTCTTTTCAGGATCGAGAGGGGACAAAAACTTAGAGGATATCCTTGAGGGAGAGAAGAAGGTTTTCATATAAACATACTTATGTTTCTTTTGTTGACATACAAATTGCAAAGATTACAAGCCAAAGATGGGTAGCCCCTTATGTATAGGAGACAGGTTAATTTCATCGACCAACAGCGTCAGTATTTAGTGCTCAAAACATGTCATCGTTTTCTTCTTTCCAACTAGCGCAGCTGAATATGTGCAAACCATATAAATGCTACCAGGAGTGTGTTCGTATCCAAAAATGTAGAAAAAACAGAAATACTATACCATGTCTTGACTTAGAACATCAATATAATGCTCAAAATGATAGATTTGTTGAGCGTTGCCATATTTATGTGCCCGTTTTCCATCAAGGCGTTCATAAACGATTTTTACTCATAATATATGTTTAGAAAAAACAAGTGTTTGATTCCTGCCGGCCAAACTGACGCATTTTGCAGCTCATTCCATATAAAGGAACATATGGTAAGGAAACACAATCATATACTGTGACTTCAACGTACGCAGTGTCAAAGAAAATCTGCTGGAAATGCTTCTGAAGCTTATCTTGTAATTTGCAGTCCTCTTACTAACGATTTCTTGATATTGAACTAACAAAATTCAGGCAATTTCATTTAGAAGAAAGGAAAGAAAAGGGAGACAGAGAAGACAATGCAAAAAAAAAAAAAAAAAAGCAAAACACATGTGCACAACTGCATATATAAACATACACGAAAACCTTTCTTAGGGCGGACGTCCACTTGGGCGCGGACAAGCCCCGGAAGGGTTGCGGAAGCAAATTTTGTTACTTCGGCATCCTGTCCGCGACAAACGCGGAATAACTTTGTGAATCAAGTTGTCCTGGGACATTCCTAGGACTGTCCGCGGACTGACTGCGGACATTCCTAGGAATCACTCCGGAAGAGCGCGAAATACTTCGGAATATGCTAATCGTAGCCGGGCAGCGCTGAAACACCTAGGATTACACCAGGAATGAACGCGGACAATCAGGATGCCTTCCGGACAACAAAAGTTAGGCATGCGGACAAACTGCGGACAATACCAGGAAAATGGAAAGGTATAAATTTGGCGCTGACTTTAACTTTTCCTCATTTGACTGCTAGCCGTCATTGATGCTCCTTGTTTTGCTTCCGCAGTAGCGGCTGATATTATATCAATATGATTGGTCAATATCATTTGATAAATGTGACCACCAAAAGTCGAAGAATAGGATTGTGTGCATGTCGGCTGACGACTCATTTTTTATTTTTGATTTGTCTCATCTGGGAGAACAATTTTTTCTCTGCCTACAGTCACATGGATGATATTCGCAAACTTTTTGAACCATATATATATATCTATATATATGTATATATATATATATATATATATATATATATATATATATACATAAAAATGTAAATGTATATACATATATGTATATATAATCATGTTGATAAGGTAGTCCACGTGTGGGCAAGATAAAAAGATAAGTAACAAAACTGCAACAAAGTTCATGCTGTATTCACCAACGATTTATTTCTTCACAAGAAATAAACCGTTGGTGAATACAGCATGAACTTTGTTGCAGTTTTGTTACTTATATTACTAACTGTTACTTATGTTACTCTCTCTCTCTCTCTCTCTCTCTATATATATATATGTATATATATATATATATGTATATATATATATATATATATATATATATATATTTATATATTTATAAATGCATATGTATATAATATTCTTTATTCCCTTTTTTTAGACATGTGCTTTATCCATCGTGAAGTATATACATGTTTTGTCTGATACTTCTGTAGAGCATGCCAAAATGATCCTAATCATTAAATTTGTTTTTCGTTCTCTGATTTTTACCCTTGTGCATCTCTAACCCTCTCTTATTTTGATCAATTTTGAACAGTTTCAAGTCCGAATATTTTTTTTTCATGCTAAGAGCTTACTAGCCTATTGCCAATGAAGTGTAAAAATGGGGAAATAATTGTAACCTACTTTAATTTACTTTTTTTGGGGGGGGGGGTTCAGCTGGGCTGTCAAATTGGACCATCGAGTTTGTTTGCAACTAAAACAAAAAGAAGAAAAAATATTAGGTAATAACAACTACGAAAATCATTCAGGTAAAGAATATTTCTGAAATGATTTGTGATGCTTAATGTGTACTTAAATATATACACTCATCAAAAAACAAAGCAAAAGAAAGACAGAAATTTAACACTTTTTCGAGTTCATGATTTATTGCTTTTTCTCTCATTTCACTTGAGTTTTGAAGTGACAGAAAATTCTTCATTTTCCTCCATCATCTTTACCTTTCATTGTTATTTTGGGCTTCAAAGATATTACATTGTAATGAGACCACAGGTATATCTTTGCAATTGAATTCATGCTTTGTAGTGTGATGAATTTGTCTTTTGTTCTAATATGTTGTATCATTAGAAAGCATTTACGTATGAATAACAACTTGTTCATGTTTACATAATACATTAACATTTAGCCAAAAATTCTATGCTTTTTTTCTGAGTGTACTTCCACCTACTTTTGTGTTTTTTCAGCTGGGCTGTCACATGGGACAACCTAGTTTGTTTGCAAATAAAATACGAAAACAACATAAAGGAAAATGTACTATAGTAAGTAATAGGAACCAGGAAAGTCACTCAGATGAAAAATAATTTCTGAAAAGATCAAATCAAAACAAACTTACTAGGAAATTATTGGGCTGATTTCACTTCTTTCTGGTTGCTTTTGGCACAGTCTCTACTACCTTCTTCTTTGCCTTGTGGGACCGGAAATTCCTTAGATTTACCTGTTCTTCATCACTAGACGAAAGGTGTGCCTGTGATGGGGATATTTGCATGGGGGCCTCGCCTCCCTTCTTGCTTATTTTGCGTTTCATTGGCATGACGCTCGCGGAAAGTGTCGACATTTTCGTGTCTGGATCACAAAATTTCCGCATCGGTTCCGGACACTTGCATATATAGATCCGCATCGGCTCCGCGCTGTCCTAAACCATTCCTGATGTCTTCCGCTTTCACTCGGGAACCTTCCCCACACCGCGGGATTCTTTCCGGAGCGTGTGCGGAAGGAGCGGAAGGGTTCCGGACAAGCGGGACATCCTCAGGACATCGTCAGGACAAGTCGCCGAAGGTGTCAGGAAGTTCATTTCCGCGTCCAAATTTTGGTCTCGATCAAAATTTGGACGCGGAAATTTTTCTCTCTCCCGAAGGTGCGGAAACGCCCGGACATGTTTAGGACAGTGAGCGGACACGTTCAGGAACGTGCGGACAGGTTCCCGAAGGAGTCCGGAATACCAAATTTGCATTCCGGGGCTTGTCCGCGTCTTGTCCGCGTCTTGTCCGCGCCCTAGTGGACGCCTGGTCTTATTAACTAGGACAAGCGTGAAATATAGGAGTGACAAATAGACTAAAGTGATATAACAGAGTGACATAACAAAATGATATAAGGTACCCGGCTGCCATTTTTTTTAAACACAAATCAAAAGAGATTTTACTGGACCTGTGTCTCGTAAACGCTGAATAGATTCACAATTTCTTGCGTAATATGTTGTCGAATATTACTATACATATACTAATTATACACTAACTATTATACTATAATATAATAACAAGACGCGTGTGAGATTGATCTTTCCCTAAACCTAGCACGTATCTCACCCGTAGTCGCCCGGAGGTGGGCACGCAAATCTTTTTACCCGCAACCATGTTTAAGTCCTGTAACACCTTTCCGGGCAAGCTACGCGGGCTTGTTGCTTGTGATGGGATTTCCAGCATACCGGACAATTTCTGAGGGCGGACAAGGATTTTGGCGAGTCAGTGCATGTGTCTTACTTGCTGGACGCGTTCTACTTAAATTTTACTTGCGGGTACAATGTGTGACCTGTGTGCCAGGTGCGTGGGGGCTGACAACTCCGTGAAGGAATTCCTCTGAAGGAATGCTAGAAGTCCCACAGAATGTCATTATGTTGGCTGCATACGGGGACTGCGAAGTACTGCCTGGGAGTTCCCTGCGAGGTGCTGCCGCTAAGGGCCTCCTACTGGCGTTCTGCGTGGACCTCTCCGGGCATACCCGCGACTCACCCGGAAAAAGTTTTGGTCATGCTCAAAACTTGGCTGCGGTGAAATCAGACTTGCGTGCGCACCCGTATCCGGGCACTTACCCCCCTGGGCAACTATACCCTCCGGATAACTACCAGCCGGATAATTACCCCCAGGTCTATTCCCCCTTAGGGCAAATACCCCCCGGACAATTACCTCCTAGGGTAATCACCCTCCAGGGCCATTACCCCCTAGGACAACTACCACCCGGTCATCTACCCTCTTAGGGCAGCTACCCCCAAGGGCAATTACCCCTAGGACATCTACCCCCTGGATAACTACCCCCTGGGTAACTACCCCTGGATGACTACCCCCCGGATAACTACCCCCCAGATAACTACCACCCGGATAACTACCCCCTGGATAACTACCCCCCGGATAACTACCCCCTGGATAACTACCCCCCGGAGAACTACCCCTGGGTAACTACCCCCCGGATAACTATCCCAGGATAACTACCACCCGGATAACTATCCCCCGGATAACTACCCCCAGGATAACTACCACCCGGATTACTACCCCCACCCCCCCCCCATAACCATACCCCGAACCCCCCCCCCCCCCGCCCCCTCCTGATACTTACCTACTGGACAACCCTCCCTCCCCGCCCCCGAAAGTTACCACCCGTTGTAATTTTTCCATAAGTTCATAACACCATATCAGAAGATGCACCTTTCTCTTACACTGTCATCATTTGTGACCCTGCACCTCAAAACAAATAAAAAGTCGCCAGATATGAATTTTTATAGTTAAGACCATATTCTGAAAGAGCAGACTTTAAGCTTTAAAATGATGTATAACTCAAATCAAATGGACTCTCCTAACCTATCTAAATATTGGAAAGAAAGCACAAACTCAGGAAAAGTGGGAACTGAGAAAAGAGGCTCTGAAGTACAGTGTCTATTCAAGCGCTTAATCTTTACCAAACCGTGCTGGCTGTGCGATGAATGGGACAAAAAACAGGAAGTAAACCACCAGATTTACAACAATGAAGGGATTATCAGATTAAACTGAAATTAAGCATGCCTCATTAACACATTCTGTCCATAATTAATGCCAATTTTCAAAGCAGTAGCACTATCCTTTCAAAAGTTATTAGAGTTGAAAGTGAAGAGTGTGGACAAGGTTTTTCAGAAATGAAAAAGGGATTCTAAAGACACGCCTAATCACATTATTCTACCAAAAATGTTCGAGATAAACTGCTAAGAAAACACACTTTCCTGCCCGTTTTATAATACCAAATTTTAGCATAATGTAAAAGAAGACCCGCTCTTTCAGAAAATATGAGAAAGTCAAGTTCGGCTAGGTTGACCCATTTCACTTATTTTCAGTCCTCACGCAAAATCAGTGTGTGCGACTTTATGTTCGTTTTGAGGTGCACGGTCACATTTACTCTTTTGGCATGTCATTTTCTACCGTTATAACACATTAGACGATAAACATAAAAAAGGAGAGTTGATTTCACTGCAATTCATATTCCCTTAACATTAGAGAGGGACCCTTCGATATAAAGCCATAATTTCTGATAGCATCCGGGCGCGGTTTTTGAAAGTTATCAGTCCTGACAAGCTGTCAGTTCCACACAATTACCAATCGTTGGAGGTCGATCAAAGCAGGTCCATGGTAACAAGTCAGTGACTCGAGCTTATCAATCAAGCAGAACCCATGGTTTTATTGAAATTATTAGAAACTAACAAGATGTCATAACTGGCAACTTTTATCAAACGGTGCTCTAATCTGTCATAAGAGTAAAATTACAGCTTGTTTTACATATAACAAGTAGAATTGTGCTAGTTTTCAAATTAAATGTTCTCGACACTTTAAGAGGAAATCCAGTTCAAATATAAGTTAGTCTCATTAGAAAGAGTAAAATATTACGAGTTTAACGGTATTTTTTTTTTTTTTTTTTTACAAAACACCCCTAGTTGTTAACGAAGTATTTTGTCCTGCATCCTCTTTTTGAATAGATCTATATATAGAGAGTTGTAGTTGACAGAATCCTTTTTACATTATAGGGCTGCTCTGTTTTATCCCGGCCATTTCAAGAGTTGTTTTTTTTTCACAAAAACTTGAATCCTTCTTGGAATAACATGCTCTTTAATTTTATTTCGTAAGGGGTTTCTAATTATTTCACCCTAAAGATGTTTAAAACCTGAAGTTAGGTCTCGACCAAAACCAGATGATATGATTTTTGTTTTCAATTCAAATAGCAAACTTTTTCGAAAATAGCAATGAGAGACGTACTTTTCTGGGAGAGAATTATTGTAAGAGGGGTGATTGTTTGGAGCCTAAGTTTAATAAGGAGTAATTGTCAAGGGAGGTAATGCTCTGCGGTGATCATACCAAGGAGGTGACAATCTCTTCCCACATCCTTGATATACTAGTTGTTAATGCCCAATAATGCAGTAGGGCAATTCTGAGATGAGCGTTAACGGTATAACAGTAAAATAGTTACAAAATTGATGAAACAATACAAAGAAAGCACATTAAGACAGAGACGAAGTACACAAATAAAGATACAGTGCACTCCCGTTACAACGAACACGGTTATAACGAAATTTCGTCATAACGAAGCAAAACTTCTGGTTTCGCTTATAACGAAGACGGTTATAACAAAATTTTCGTTATCAAGAAGTCTTTTCTGAGCGCCACTGACAAAGAAAAACAAAAGAAATGTGCTCCGTTATAACGAAATGCGGATCGCATTCGAAAATGCATAGCGGAACAAGCATTTTAAAGCGTCTCAGTCTGCATGAGCGAACGCATCATTGAATGTTCACTCCCGTGTATCACGCACAGTTTCCGAGGGGAACTTGCGTTATTGTAATACAATAATCTGAATTCAGATAAGGTTTGTTTCATTGTTCCGAAGTCCTTTTATACAAAACACACAGATTCTGATACAACTGAATGTCCGTTAGTTCGGAAATGAAAGAGGGTTTGTTATTAAGCACATTTTGGCGTTATTCCAAAGGTTCGTTAAAGGGATGGTACAGTATTGGTGGAGATGAGAATCGGGCTTTTAACTTATTGCGAGATACCAAGAAAACACTTATGATATAGTACAGAGCATACCATTTTAAGAGGAATTCAAAGTTTTGCAACTGATTGACAAATTGCCCTCCATCGACGTCGATGTAGGGCAATTTGTCAATCAGTTGCAATGAAAACATCTCGACGGAAGAAATTCATGAATTTGAATAACAAATCAGTACCCGCTGCATGCTATAAGGATTCGAACCAACACTTGCTTTCGGGCGAAAGCTCGGTGGTCTAGTGGAGATGACGCCTGTCCGGTGATCAGGAGCTCGTAGGTTCGAATCCTGCTCGAGTATGTACGCCCATGATTTTTTATCATGGCTACTACTAAAAACACTGATCAATTCAGTGCTTATTTACGTCGATGTAGGGCAATTTGTCAATCAGTTGCAATGAAAACATCTCGACGGAAGAAATTCACGAATTTAAATTCAAAGTTTATTCGATGAAAATCGGGTGTGGAATAACTGAAACATCCAAAAACAAAGTAAAACAAAGCGGTCGTAAAAAAAAATTTCAAAACCAATTTTCGTCAAATAAACGTTGAATGCCTCATAGAATTACATGCTCTATCATATTTTATAAGAGGTTTCTCATCATCTCACCGAAAAAAAAAATGTTACAAACCTGAAAATAGGTCTCAACCAGAACTGTACAATCCCTTTAATCCGATAATAAAATATATTCCTTATTCTTATTCTTATACGGTTCGTTAGTCCGAAAATGACAGGAATTCAAAACGTTCGTTAATCGGAACATTACAAAAAGTATCGTTAATCCACGGTGGAAAAAGGAGAGTACACAACAAAACTTAAGAATTGCAATTCTTATAATCGTCTTAAGATAAATAAATCTTCGAAATAACAAGCCTTTCTCATTTTTTTTTTTTCATTAACAGAATTTCTTCGGAATAACGAACCTTATTTCATTTTCGGATGAAAAAGCCTTCGGAACAACGGACTTTCTGAATAGTGAACCTTTCTCTTTTTTTGATTTATAAACCTTCAGAATGACGAACCTCATTTCATTTTCAGATCAACGAACCTTCGGAAAATGAACAATATATTATTTTGATCTAAATTATAAACTCTCGGAATAATGATTCTGCGGAAATCCCGGGGAAGGCGAAACTTCGGAATAAGGAGCCTTCGGAGTAACGTACTTTAGTAAGAAAAGAATCTTTGGAATAGCGAACTGTAACCAAATCGTACACCGTCATTTTCTACACATGTGTGAAATCACAAACAACTTTATGCTCTTTTTAAAATGTAATATTTAAACGAAATTAAAAAGGTAATCTCCCATTTCACATAGGTTTCCAGCGTATGATGAGGATTCAACAAACAGAATTTTTTATGCGTGGTTTCCTTCTTTTCGTTATACATTGCATATTATATTTGTTCGGTTATAACGAAATTTCGCTAAAACGAAAAAAAAAAAACTGCCGGTCCTGAGCATTTCGTTTTAATGGGAGTGCACTGCACATGAACACACACGAGATAAATCCCTTGTAATGAGAGAAAGAGGAAAGGAGGGTAGTTGTCCGGAGGGTAGTTGTCCTAGGGGGTAATTACCCTGGAGGGTAATTGCCCTTGGAGGGTAGTTGTCCGGGGGGTAGTTGCCCTAGGGGGAATTGTCCTGGGGGGTAATTATCCGGGTGGTAGTTATCCGGAGGGTGGTTTTCCAGGGGGTAGTGTTCCTAGAACCGTGCGCACCTCCCGGCAACTACAGGTGAGATAAGCGCTAGGTACTGTTAGGTGCGGACCAACTGCGGAGAGCTCCGGGTAGCAAATTTGTTTCCCCGCAAGTCAAACCGCAAAACTTCCCCAGATACTGTATAACAAGGCCTTGAGCATGCTCAAAACTTGTTCTGAGTGAGCCGTGGGGGTTCTCTCGCAGAGGTACACGCAGAACACCAGTAGGAGACCCTTACCGGCAGCACCTCACAGGAAACTCCAATGCAGGACGTACTTCTCAGTACCCGTAAGTCGCTCGTTACAGAAAACGGATCGGTTTCAAAGATCTCACGCAGGTCACACGGAATACACGTAGGTAGAAGGTAAGTAGCACTCGTCTAGCAGGTAAGAAACAAACTCGCAAACATTCTTGTCCGCCCAGGGAAATTCTTCCGCGTGCTGGAAAATCCCTCCTCGCAACAAGCCCGCGTAGCTTGCACGGAAAGGTGTGACACGGCCTTAGGCTCGCAGCTCGGCGGTCGCGCGCTGTGTGTGCGAGTCCATTGCTCTCAGTTTTCGTGTGCTGAAATTATAGCGAGCTGCCTTTGCAAAAGGCTAATCTTTCTCTGGCCGTCGAGTTTTCAGAATTTACCATGACCAACACAGCAAAAAAAAATAATAATAATAATAACAATAATAATAATAAATAAATAAATGAATAAAATAAAATCTCTCTCTCTCTCTCTCTCTCTGCAGAGAGTTATTCTGCGGAAGTTCAATAACTCGATTATTACATATTCCACATTTTTTGTGTGTTCATACTAAATAAACGGTAAAAGTTCCATGGTAATCACAACATCCAATTAAAGTAGGAGCCTACATGCGATATCACGGCCTATTTTGAAAGCAAATGAAATCTAGGTTACAGCCGCAGTTCACCGTTAGGTGTTAATGTTTAGTTGAAATTAGATGATTTAAATCTAATTTGTGTGGGCGTTTCTGGGTGCGTGTGTACTTTTAATATAGTGAAATAATTACAACACGTATAAGGAAGAAAGAGGGTAAATGTTTGTATAGGAGAGGGGATTCAGTTTCAGGAAATAATTACTGCTAGAGGAATTTGTGTATAAAATGGATGATATCATGCTCAGGGTCCATTCTCCTACAGCTACTCCTCATCAGCAACATTGGTACTGATTACGTCTGTGCAGGCGTCATCATAGATTTGTGAGTATATCAATTTGATTGTTGTTATCAGGAAAAATTAAATTACTTAAGTAATTACACACCGCCGTCTTTATTGCCTACTGTTCCTACAATCTTGCAAAGAATATCTATAATCTACAGTATATTTTCCCCATTTCAATGCCTAACTTATTTCAATCAGTTCGGATTTACATATTCCACCCGACCTGGCTATAACTTATTCATAACACGCAATCACATAATCTCTTGTAAATAAGTTTATTCAGTTGGGATATAGTATCGCTTTTAACAATTTGATTTATAGAATAGAAAGATGATTTGTGAGTGGTTTGCCTCTTTCGTGGATTATTTATAAATCATGTATTTCTTTATACAAATCTTGTAAATCCCAGAGATTCGTATGTGGCGTTCCCCATCATCAAACAGGGGCGTCGACCCGTTTCCATTATTAGAGAGCAAACTTTCACTTGGAAGATCTGTGCGAGGGAGCTGAGTTCAAAGGCTGACATACAGTGTTGGTTTGTACAAAACTTAGGAGTGTACTTCTGTCATTTTTCACATGCATAATACGTTTCTGTTTTTTGTTGTAGCTATTTGATTCTTCTATGTGTTACTACATTTCAGAGTGCAACAATCGAACTTGCCTTCTCACTCTCGATACCTCAAACTGACTGTATGACTGTATGTAAAATGATTAGGCATTCTAAAACGCATTAGGCCCATCATGCTTAATGGCCATTTGTCTGGGCAAAAGGGAATTTCTGGGTTGCTAATTACGTTGATGTTGTTGTTGTCGTGGTTTTTGTCTTTTGAATACCTAGTAATTATAATGAAACTTATCTCGATTAATGTTGAATGTTATCGTTTATATTGTTATAAAGTATTGATCATGTTATGATAATCAACACATTTATTGTCATTTTTATCATTATTCATTCAATCATCTTTCAATTTCTGATTCTCTGTCTGCAGCCATCATCACGATGTGGGGAACATATCACAAACTCTCCCCTGGTCGCGTCCATGGCGGCTGTCCGGCCAGCTGTCATCTCCACTGGTCGAGAAAGGTTTCAAATAGAAAGATGATCTCTCTCCTCTTCTTTTTCCTCCTCCTCCTCGTGGTAGCAGTCTGTAGTGATGCGAACACCACTGCTGCAAGTAAGCATCTCCAGAAAGCATAAACGGTGAAATGATTCCCGTTCGGATGAATTCGTATCATAAACAATGAACCAAGCCTAATTTTGTTTGAAACAACAACAGACGTATGTACTCTAAAAATGTTGACACAATTTAATCCATCACAGATTCTTTACGTATTTGAAATTACTTGTAAAATCCTGAACGGGCTTTCCCTATTAAGAAAAGCAAACAGTCAAGAAACAAATAATCATTGCAAATTCACGATGCCATCAGTTTGCAGTTTGTACAAACCTTTTCAATTGTCTTCTCCGTCTACAAAGTCATTCAACAAATATTTTGATAGGGATACCTACAGCTTATAGCACTAATAGGAATCCCAGTGCAATGCAAGTTGTTCTGGTCTCCTGAACGCTTTAATTAAAGTCCTTCAAAAATCCAATCGGAAAAAAATAAACGCAATTTACCTAATGTGCCATTGATAATAATGTGCAAGAAAATATCGCATTGTACCTTATATTCCCAAAACAATTCAATTTAGCAAAGAGAGAAGCTGAGACCACAGAGGAAACGACTGATGTGACTACAAAATCAACAATAGAAGACCTTACGACCAGCGCCAAATCACCGCTTCAAACGACGTTATCCGCTACTGAGTCAATAACAGCATTTGTAACAGCAATGGACTCCACTGTTCAAACTAAGCAGCCTACTGATGAGTTAACAACTCCCCCACAAAACACCAATGCGGAAAGCACAGTTCAAACTACTGAAGTTACAACTAAGTCTGCAACTGCTCCTGTAACAGCAGAAGACGTGATACTTCAAACCATCCAAGCAACTAGAGAATCAACGACCGCCCCGGAAACAACACTTATAATAACAAATGCTGTGACTAAAGGTGAGTATAAATAGGGAAAAAAAAAACATTTTCCCAGTACTAATACATAGTCATCAAATTCTGTGAAAATAAATGAAACGTATATACTTCCGGTATGGGCATTAATTGTGATTTGCTCTAATATTTACTAAACCTGAGCAAGAAAGTAATTTACTCATAAAGGGTATTTCAGGTCGAAATTTTGTAAACACCAATACACTATCAGGTAATATGAACTATAGTACAAATATAATATATGGATAATACAAATCAAGAAAGTGCTTAAGGAAATATTTGGTTATTATACAAAGTTTAACTTTCACAAAACTGGATTTGGTACTAATTAATGTGATGAGTATCTAGCCACAATCGAAATTCCTACTCTGTGACCATGAAGCAATGTCATGTGAGGATGTTGATTACTGACAACCAACTTATCCATGAAAAAACAATAAAGTCAGCAGGAAGTGACGGTTAATCATGTTTACGGGTAAAGTTTTATACACTCAGCAAAAAAAAAAAAAGAAATTAAAAGCTTTTTCAAGTGTGTATTTCTCGTAGAATATTGATTGAAAGTTATAATGTATTATATACCATATTAAAGGTAATTTGATTGACTATCAATCATGTAATAAATCTTGTCAATAAAAGGAGACATTTCATGCATAATTGAGCAGCTTTGTCTTTCTCTTCGCATGTACAAAAGTAAAAAAATTTCAAATAAATTAACAAGTTGTATTTCATTCGTAAGTGCTCTTCCATATAACAATGAGAATACAAGACATATTCAACACACTAAGATACATTAGTTAAAATGCAAAAATAAACCTATGAGCTCTATGATATTTTTGAAGCCTTAACAAGTTCAAGAAGGTTGAAATAATGCAGGAAAATGAAGAATCTTTTGTCAAATCCAAATTCAAATAAAATAAGAGAAGAAGCAATATCAACAAAAATGGTCGAAATTCGAATTGATTTTTTCAAACTACTAATATTGTAAGTGATATTTTGGTTCGTAAATATGTCTCATGAATTCTTCAACTCTTAAATAAAAGGAATATAACTGAGAAATTCTGTTCGTGTAATCATCTTTGTGCCCCTACTCCCAACTTCATTAGAGGTTTGAGTAGACGGAAAATTCTTAGTTTCCCCCTTTAGATTACCACTTTGATTTTGTTTGAGGTTGTAAAGAGAAAAAGGGAAAGAAAACTTATTTTTGCTATTTAATTCATGTCCCTCATTGTGTTAAACTGATCGTTTGTTACCATTGTAGTCTTTAAGGGCATTTCCAAATGAAAGATAGCATGTCAAATTTTGCAATATTTGCTTTTATCTTTCGGATGACTAAAACGAATATGTTCACTCATGCGTAAAGTTTCCCTTCGTATTGCCCTATACTACTCTGGTATCCAGTTGCATTACCTTTAAAGGCATAATCTACCATTAGCAAATGAAACAAAAACTCAGCATTAGAGCTTTTAAAAAGTTCTAAAATGTGAGTAACTACTAGAAAAAACTACTGCAAAAATTTGAATCCATGTAACTGATGTTAAGTGCATTGAAATACACAAAATGTGAACAATAGTTCTAATGAAAATGTTTCCAGACTTTACCGTCTACATTTATGGTTTTAAAAGATAAAGACTGATATCTCCTTATATTTTAGGTTTATTGTGAAAATTGTATATGGTAGGGTATTTTGTGATACAACAGACCTACACATATGCATCAAAAGTGATATCTGGAACATTTTCAAATATTGCTCCCAAAGGTAAACAGGACCTTTACATTTCATCAAAATCTGTGGTAAAATAGGAACTCAAAATAGTACTTTCCTTTTTTGTTGAGTATATCTGGTTCCTGGATGATTTCAAAATTTTATTAACCAAAGTTTATATGAACATTTTCGAAAAAAAAAATCATTTGAATCTCTATTTTGTCATTATTGTGTGAGAAGGTAAATAAACCATCCTTGTTTTACTGAGAACTAATATCCTTCACTGAATACGTATAACAAGATTATAACAAAAGTATTATGAACATTATTGATGAAAGTAATAGAAAAGTTTGTTTTCATGACCAAGCAGCTTACATGAAAAGTCGTCATTTACGTTCATTTATGAATGTTGTAACAATTATGATTTCTCACTCTGACAATCGATATACGGTGTTACGCAAACGCGTTCAATTTCGGTATGCTTTTTTTTTTTTCTTGAAAATCCAGTGGTGCATTTGGCGTTCTAGGAGACTGTTTTGTGTATTCATTTTTAATTCAACGTATAACTTGAATATCCTAAAGTGCCTGTCACATAGTAAAAAAAAAGAAAAAGAAAAAGAAGTCATTCTCTTCTTAAATATTCTTTTGAAAGAAATTCTAAACATTTCTTCTGCATTAGGGCATTAATTGAAATGCGATCATCACTGGTCTTGAAAGTTCAATGGTGCATTTTGCGTATTATGAGACTGTTTTGTATATTCATTATCAATTCACTGTAAACTTGAATACCGTAAAGTGCTCCTGTCACGTAGTCAAAAAAAAAGAAAATCATTCTCGCATTATAAATTCTTTTGAAATTTTTTCTGTTAAAGGGATTAACTGAAATGCGATCATCACTTGAAAATTCACGAGTGCATTTGGCGTACTATATACGAGACTGTTTTGTATATTTATTATTGATTCAATGTATAACTTGAATATCGTAAAGTGTTCGTGTCACGTAGTCAAACAAAAAAAGGAAGTCCTTCTCTCATTACAAATTCTCCTGAAAGAAATTCTAAACATTTATTCTGTTCAGGGCAATAATTGAAATGCGATCAGTCATATAACTGTAAACAAAAACGTGAGTTTCTGAGGAGCAATTAACACTGTATTAAGGTTGACTTTTCTCTCTACCGCTTTAGGTTACATGATATCAAATTGCACCTAATAATCCCAAAACATTTCCAATTTAGTAAAAACAGAAATGGAGACCACTGACGAAACTACTAATGCAATTACAAAATCGACAAAAGAAGTCCTTACAACCAGAACCAAATCCACGCTTCAAACGACGAAAGCCACTACTGAGTCAACAACAGCATCTGTATTAACAATGGACACCACAGTTCAAACTGAGCCGTCTGCTACCGAGTTTGCAACCTCTCCGCAAACCATCAATGCGGAAACCACAGATCAAACTACCGACGTCACTATTAAGACTACAACTGCTCCTGTAACAGCAGAAGAAGTGACACATCAAATCATCCATGCAACCAGAGAATCAACGACCGCCCCGGAAACAACAGTGGTAACAACAAATGCTGAAACTACAGGTGTGTATAAATAGAAAAAGAATTAAAGGAAAAAGAAAATAAATCCATTTTCTCAGTACTAATTCATAGCCATTAAATTCTGTTCAAACACATACCAAATATATTTATATATATATATATATATATATATATATATATATATATATATTATATGTACTTCTGACAAATGCATTAATTGATGTATTATTTCATTAACCTGAGCAAGAAAGAAAGTTACTAAATAAGAGCATTTAAGGTCGAATAAACATTGTCCCATTAGGTTATATGAGGTAAAATATGTATAAGTTGAGTCTTGATGAAAGTTATGAGTATTTGGCATCAATCGAAATTCTCGCACAAACTGACGATAAAGGAATGTCGTGTAAATAAATTCATTACTGAAAACCTTCTCAACCATAAAAACAATTACTTTGTGTTGTATATAAGTATCTGAATCTCTATTTTGTCATTATTGCACACGAAAAGGGATAAGCCATCTTTGGTTTACATACAGGAGGTTAATATCCTAACTGAATACAGATAACAAGATTTTTAACAAAAGCATAATGTAGTTGATTGAAGAAAGTAAGAGAAAGATTTATTTCTTATGACCAGACAACTTACACGAACTGTCGTTCTCCTTATATGCATAATTATTTACGTAATTAGTTCCAGACATTCATGAATATCGTAACTATTGTGACTTCTCAATTATTTTCATACTATGACTGTGTTCGTCATGAACATGATTAATTCATTCTTCCGCAAAATGAATTTCAAATGATTTTTAGTTAGCTAGATCAACTCACCATCTTAATCGAGTGCCAAAAAGGGAGATTTATAAACAGTATTTGGGTATCAGATCAGTCTAAACTAAAACGTGCAATAAGGCAGGCCTACCCTTTCTACATTGTCTTGTAAATGAAGTACTAACTTTGGAAATAAAGCAGAACAATCATATAAAAGGTATTACTGTCTATCCCGGCAAAACAGGCCAGCACGCTGAATTCAAAATTTTCACAACTAGCTGGTGGCACTATTATTTGTATATGTGTTGGAGTCCGCTGATATAACACTTCAGGAGCGCAAATATTTTAGGCTGGGCCGACTCTAAATGTCATGAAAATAAAATTACAATGTTGTGACATCAATACGTGAAGAGTACGATGTAACAGATTTGATTGGAAAAGTGTTTGTGTGAAATGCTTGTCTTTATAACAAGAACAATCTGACTGGTTTTCAAAATCAGTAAAGGAAAAATCATTTGTATAAGGTTTTGGACAATGATGAGCCAGCGAATGTATGGCAAAATGGTAAATACTCGTAAACATGTAGTAATTTGCCCGAGCACAGTCAACAATAAATGTTCTGCGTTATCGATGTTAACATTTAATCCTGAGCATAGGGACATTTGTCTTGAACATAATTTGATTAACCCGGTGAATTCTTGACTAATGTATTTTCTTAGTCATCTAAAATGATTTGTTTGTTGTTGCTGTTGTTGTTGTTGTTGCTGTGGGGTTTTTTTTGGGGGGGGGGAGGGGGGTTGGGGCCACTGTGGAGGTGTTGAATCTCTTTCTGTCCAATTTCACTATGACGTCCGTAACCATGTTGGAATAGGCCGCCACTTAACGTCAACTGACTTTAGCTATGAAGGAGAATTCAGCTGTGAAATACATAGTCTGTTCTTATTCTCAGTAGGTCTTGAACTTTCATTTGATATACCCCTCAGAGCAAAAGGTTAGTATTTCGAAGTCAGACTAAGTCAGGTTCTTGAAAACCGTATCCGGGCAATTCCCCCCCCCCCCCCCCGGCTAAATACTTGTTAGTGGTAAGGTTAGAGTAAAGATTAGGGAAAGTGTTAGGTTTAGGGTTAGGAGTTTGGGTTATAGTTAGGATTAGGTTCAGGATTAGGATTAGGATTAGGGCCAGGGGAAGGGTCCGGGGTAATTACCCAGGGGGTAATTGCCCTAGACCCCTTGAAAACTTCATGATATCTGCACAACATCTGTGTGTCTGTTTATGTCTTTGGCAGTCAGAGAAAATGTGGATGACAGAAATGCACACTGGGGTAACGAACATATGCTGCTTATTTCTTGGAATTTCAGTGATGCATTAGGCGTACTATAAGACTGCTTTGTGTATTCCTTTTAAATCCAATGCATAAAGTAATCATCGTAGAGTGCCCTTGTCACGTAGTTGATGCCCATATATTGCAAAATAGAAACTCTAATCTGTATTTTTTTTTTCGACACAACTCAGATCATTTAAATGTGGGATTTCTTGTAATCATGAATGTTACATGCATGAAAGACTGATTACTATTAGCAGACTTTAGTGGAAATTAATTTGCTTAATTGAGATTTCTTTGGTGGCGTGTATGTGTATGTTTGTGTGTCCATGTATGTATGTACGTACTAGGTTGTATATACATAAACCAAGGCAAAAAATATGCATAATATCAATTCCTCTTGACGACGTGAGCTGATCTAATACTTATATCGTGCTAGGTGCTATATTTCAGCTGACATTGGAAATTTAATGTGCTATAATCTTTTTCCTGTTACCAAACAAGCGGAAATCACTCAAATAAGTGCCAGTGTGAAATTATATCTTATTTCGTTGCGTGTGTGTGTGTGTCTATTATCTATACCACTGATACACAAACAACCTCTTCATATAACGCAATCGCAAGGCCATATTATATAGATTTCCTTCAAGCCAAGCTCTGATTTCGCTTTGTAAATACAATGTAGTTATCTTTTCTTCATCCACTCATCTCCTCCAGGTATTTGCTTATTCTAGTGACAGCTTTCTGCATTCCAGTCCAACAAATGCATTCTAACTATGATAAAGTCAGTACGATCAATGTTCAATCTTTTATATTGAACAGCTCATATATTAATATATCTGGGCCTGGAATAATATCCATACACTTCTCTCCAGCCATAGTCAAGTCTGGTATCTTCCAGGTTTTCTCCACTTGTTTTGTTTCTCTTGGCCTTCTCCGCATCTCTTTCAAGTATAGGTTTTGCAATAGCAATCTGTAGCAAAGCAACGTGGTCCAAGGAGTCCATACTGTATCATGCTTTGGTTGAGACTGAAGAAAATGCCAGATTTATCGGCATTTAATGCATTATTGGACACCATTCCGGCGGTATTCTTGACAAACACATCAGAATTTGAAACTCTCTCCCGAAGCGTGACGCGAATTTTAAAAATCTGTCACTCCGGCCAGTTCTGCTTGATTTTTGCAGATTATGAATAAGTGTGACTATAGGGTATCACAAAACCCCCAATCCGGAAGCTCCCATGGTATATATAATGCACGTGTGGCACAACTGTGAAGCTTGGGGTGGGTTGGCAAAATCATTCTTATTTAAGGAAATTGTTCTAGTACAGAGATATTTTCTTGGCATGTTACAGTTAAAGAAAAAAATGGATATGACTCTAACATGTCTAGTGTGTAAAATATGAACCTCAACATGCATGAAACCAATAATTACCCAGCAAACACACTCATACTTGATTATGTCACTCCACCAAAGAGTACGTGGAAATAAAATGTTTAACACAAAATAATTTTACTTGCAGCATTTCATTGTGGTGAAATTTATTCATTGTGCGTTTGCTGCAATGGACATTTCTATTGAAACCAAAACAAAAATAATGAATACGTATTTTTAAACGATATCTCGTGCGACCATCTTTGAAAATCCTCATTGGGCCTTATAATTAGAGGGATTTCTTTTTAGAATTAATCTACCTGCTCATATTGCTCCTTTTTCATATTAATCTACCTGCTCATATTGCTCCTTATGCCTCTTTGTTCTTTGGGTTTGATGAAATAAACTGATACCAATAACAAAGATATCATCTTGATTAATATTCCAATGTAGTATTTTGATGCATGACTGCACCATTCTGCACGCAGTCAAGACGGGATTTGGCACATTCATATGGTATACCAATATAGAGATTGCACAGTGGAGAGTAAAGCGAGTAACTTGTCACAATCGCCACGTTCCTAAATCAACATGCCAGGGTGGGTTTGGTACGGAAGCTTAAAAGTGCCAACCAGTGGCCCGTTGCATAAAACTTACCGTTGAAATTCAATGGTAACTACCGTCAAAATTAGGCGTCACAGCCAATCAGCATCAAGGATTATAAGCTTTACCGCTAATTTGAAGACTTACCGCTAGAAAGGAGCGGTAAGTCCAGCGGTAAGGGTTTTATGCAACAGGGCACAGATGACGAGATAAGAAGACGAGAAGACAGGTTAAATACCGAGAAGCCGAGTTATTGCAACTCGGCAAGTCGACTTGCTTGGATCAAGAAGACAAGATGACAAGTTGTTGAAACTCGGTAAGTCGACTCGTTTCGGACAAGAAGACATGATAACGAGTTGTTGAAACTCGGAAAGTCGACTTGCTTTGGACAAGAAGTCAAGATGACAAGTTGTTGAAACTCGGCAAGTCGACTCGTTTGGGACAAGAAGTCAAGATGACAAGTTGTTGAAACTCGGCAAGTCGACTCGTTTGGGACAAGAAGACATGATAACGAGTTGTTGAAACTCGGAAAGTCGACTTGCTTGGGACAAGAAGTCAAGATGACAAGTTATTGAAACTCGGCAAGTCGACTTGTTTGGGACAAGAAGACATGATAACGAGTTGTTGAAAGTCGGAAAGTCGACTTGCTTTGGACAAGAAGTCAAGATGACAAGTTGTTGAAACTCGGCAAGTCGACTCGTTTGGGACAAGAAGTCAAGATGACAAGTTGTTGAAACTCGGCAAGTCGACTCGTTTGGAACAAGAAGACATGATAACGAGTTGTTGAAACTCGGAAAGTCGACTTGCTTGGGACAAGAAGTCAAGATGACAAGTTGTTGAAACTCGGCAAGTCGACTTGCTTGGGACAAGAAGTCAAGATGACAAGTTGTTGAAACTCGGCAAGTCGACTCGTTTTGGACAAGAAGTCAAGATGACAAGTTGTTGAAAATCGGCAAGTCGACTTGCTTGGGACAAGAAGTCAAGATGACAAGTTATTGAAACTCGGCAAGTCGACTCGTTTGGGACAAGAAGACATGATAACGAGTTGTTGAAACTCGGAAATTCGACTTGCTTTGCACAAGAAGTCAAGATGACAAGTTGTTGAAACTCGGCAAGTCGACTCGTTTGGGACAAGAAGTCAAGATGACAAGTTGTTGAAACTCGGCAAGTCGACTCGTTTGGAACAAGAAGACATGATAACGAGTTGTTGAAACTCGGAAAGTCGACTTGCTTGGGACAAGAAGTCAAGATGACAAGTTGTTGAAACTCGGCAAGTCGACTTGCTTGGGACAAGAAGTCAAGATGACAAGTTGTTGAAACTCGGCAAGTCGACTCGTTTTGGACAAGAAGTCAAGATGACAAGTTGTTGAAAATCGGCAAGTCGACTTGCTTGGGACAAGAAGTCAAGATGACAAGTTATTGAAACTCGGCAAGTCGACTCGTTTGGGACAAGAAGACATGATAACGAGTTGTTGAAACTCGGAAATTCGACTTGCTTTGCACAAGAAGTCAAGATGACAAGTTGTTGAAACTCGGCAAGTCGACTCGTTTGGGACAAGAAGTCAAGATGACAAGTTGTTGAAACTCGGCAAGTCGACTCGTTTGGAACAAGAAGACATGATAACGAGTTGTTGAAACTCGGAAAGTCGACTTGTTTGGGACAAGAAGTCAAGATGACAAGTTGTTGAAACTCGGCAAGTCGACTCGTTTGGAACAAGAAGACATGATAACGAGTTGTTGAAACTCGGAAAGTCGACTTGCTTGGGACATGAAGTCAAGATGACAAGTTATTGAAACTCGGCAAGTCGACTTGTTTGTGCCAAGAAGATATGATAACGAGTTGTTGAAACTCGGAAAGTCGACTTGCTTTGGACAAGAAGTCAAGATGACAAGTTATTGAAACTCGGCAAGTCGACTTGTTTGGGAAACAAATACATGATAACGAGTTGTTGAAACTCAGCAAGTCGACTCATTTTGGACAAAAAGACATGAAAATGAGTTGTTGAAACTCGGGAAGTCGACTTGTTTGGAAAAAGAAGACATGATAACGAGTTGTTGAAACTCGGAATGTCGACTTGCTTGGGACAAGACGTCAAATGACAAGTTGTTGAAACTCGGCAAGTCGACTTGTTTTGGACAAGAAGACATGAAAAAGAGTTGTTGAAACTCGACAAGTCGACTTGTTTTGGACAAGAAGACAAAATGCTGAGTTGTCAAAACACGACAAGTCGACTTGTTTTGGAAAAGAAGACAAATTGGTTAGTTAGTGGAACAGAAAAGTCGACTTGTTGCGGACAAAAAGACAAGTCAAGTCAACGAGTGGTTGGAATTTGTTTAGGACAAGAAATCAAGGTGACAAGTTGTTTTTCGACATTTGGGGTCTAGGAACACTACCCCCTGGAAAACTACCCTCCGGATAACATGCCACTCGGATAATTATCCCTCAGGACAATTCCCCCCTAGGGCAACTACCTGTCGGACAACTAACCCCATAGGGAAATTACCCTCCAGGGCAATTACCTACTAGGACAACTACCCCCTAGGACAACTACCTCATGGACAACTATCCTCCTAGGGCAATCACCCCTCTGGGCGATTCCCCCTTAGGACAACTACCCCATGGATAACCACCCCCAGGATATTTACCCTTGGATAACTTCCCCTTTAGGATAACTACCCCCAGATAACTACCCCCGCAGATATCTACCTCTTGGATAACTACCCCCGGATAACTACCACCAGATAACTACCCCCGGACAGCTACCCCTGGACAATTCCCCTGATTACTACCCCTGGATAACTACCCCCTGGATAACTACTCCCCGGATAACTACCCCCCCCCCATAACTACCCACGGATAACTACCCCCCCCCCCCCCCCGATAACTACCCCCGGATAATTACCCCCGGATTACTACCCCCTGGATAACTATACCCCCGGATAACTACCACCCGGAATACCCCAATCCCCCATTACGTGCCCTCCCCCCTCCCCTCAGAAAAAGAAATCCCCTGGATAACTTTAGGGCCTTTACATCCTGGATGAATATCTCACTCAACGTGAAAGACGTTAGCAGCTGTATCCACGTTCTCCGATATAAGACATTCATGTACTATAGTATATCATTATTATATACATCTTTAACACAATATGGAGCCTTCTTTTATGTGGCCTAAACTGAATGATGATAAATGTTCAGTTATTGGTTTTCAGAATCATATGTTAAGTAAATTCGATCATTAATGATGTCATGTCCATATCGGTCCTGTCTCTAGCACTTGTATACTTCATCAAAAACAGCCCGTAACTTATGTGTGATAGTCGATCACGAAATCTCATATCGAAGTCACATAGCTCAAGTTCAGCGAAATGTTAGATATCAGTTGGGTTATTTAAGTTTCAAATATACGATTCCTCTTTTTTGATGTTGTTGTTGTTGTTGGATCAAAATCTGCAGCTGATATCAACGGCATAAATCCGTACGGGGGGGGGGGATGATCGGCGATAGTCACCACTACCACGGTTACAAGCCAATAACCTGACCGGCGCACCCTTTTGTTTTTTGCTTTTGTTTTTTTGAGGGGGAGAAGCTTGGTGACCCCCCCGACACACACACACACACTTTACAGGGAGCGAATGTCCCATTCTTTTGCATGAATTATAAAGTGGAAGGGAAGTGGCAGCAAAAATATGTAGTCTTTTTGTTCTTGTTTTTGTTTGTTTGTTTTTGTTTGTCAGTACATGAAGAATTTTTTATTGTTGTTTCTCTTGTCTTTTGATTTCCTTTCTTCTTCATTGAAAGGTAATTTTGACCCCCCCCCCCCCCCCCCACCTTTCAAAAATGTGGCGCGGCCCTGAATAGTGCCCAATTAAATTCAATAAAATGGTAACATTTCTTTTATGTAATAAAATTATGTACAGACCACCCCCGCCTCCATTACAGGGGGAATTTACGCCCATGGCTGTTATGCTTAATCATTCTTTGCCTTCTTCTCGGTTGGGTTTTTCGAATTCGCTATTGTGTAATATTCAAAAAAAAAAAAGGTGTCACAAAAACTTATTACATTGTAGTACATCATTCGGTTCATACCCTTTTCCCCGTATACCTACTCTATTACTGTCATCTATAAAATGTTGAAATCCAAACTTAAAACGTATCTGTTCCCCTCACAATGAGGACCATAACTGCAATATGTAATGTTCGGAACGATTGCAATCTTTATCTGGTATCTGTGGTTGTTTGTTGCTTGTCATTTTCTTCTGTGTTTTCTTGTTTGAACATGTATGATATTTAAATTCATTTTTATTTCTTGAAACGCCATCGAAAAAAAGTAGACCTGCGCCCTGTGCAAGTATAGGCACCATTATTAGTATTTATTTATTCATTATTATTATTATTATCATTATCATTATCATTATTAATATCATCATTATTCACATAATCATCATTATCATATGTGAAGCAAGCAAGCTTTTCACGATTACATTCCTGGACAGAATGCAGAAATGGGGATCTCTGAGCGTTAGCCTTGGATGACCAGAACGACCGCAAAGTAAGCAAGCAAACAAGCAAGTAAACAAAGGGACAAGACAAAAAAAAAAGATGGTTAATGTATTATCGGCTCTGAGCGGCTCGGGAATACCGAGATCATTACAAAGAAACGAATAATTAATCACTGTGATTTCGAAGACTTCGTTGATACCCGTTATTTTTCGCTGTTCACACACAGAATATGAGTTTTTCCGACTGAAATAACAAACGATGTTAGAAAATTTAAATGGGAGTGGTAATTTTCTTGTGTCAAATTGATTGGAGGAGAGGTGGTTGTTTGGGGCCTAATTTTAGAAAAGGGCAATTTTAAATGGAAATAATGTTCTGTGTTACCTATAATGTAGTGGTTACTGCAAAATGATGCAGCAGGGCAATACTGAAATGAATGCTATAGTCCGGCAGCCGAGGGGGCTAAGTACTTTTTCTCTGATATATATATATATATATATATATATATATATATATATATATATATTCTTTGTTGATTATTCATCTTTGGGATCTCTACAATGATATTCAAGTGGGTGTGGAGCTCTCACCATTGGGCAATTTTAATTATTCAAAGTGGCGTCCAAAATGGCCGCCATGAAGCCTATACAAGAGTCAGAAAAATGTCACTAAAACACTAGTACTTCAATTAGAACACTTATCTAAACGGCCAGTAATATTACTACAATGTCTTTAGTCGAACAGAATCTGGTTGCCATGGTAACCATCAAATAATTGGAACAAACCTCAAAAAAGTTAGCAAAGTATGCAAAATACACAAAAATGCCTGTTATTTGTGCATCGTCAACGAAATATCAATTACTTCCATACCTCTTACAAAGAAAGCCTTAGTGAAGTTACCATTAATCTAGCCTTGATTTATATTTATAGTTGCCATAGCAACCTAAACTTGAATTTAATTGTGAATAAATGCCGAAGGATTGAATTGCAGTATAGCAATGATGTGAAAATGTGAAATACCATATTTCAGGTCTTTACTCCACATATGCCTATATTGGTTACACAAATCCAGTACCTCTCTCTGTTATAATCATGAAGTTGATATGTCCTGGTTGCCATGGTAACTGCTCAATATCACTTTCAAGGACAGTCCCATAACATGCATACATACACATTGCAACAAAATTGCTTGACACTATTAAAATTAAATGGCAAGAGACTAACATCTTTGTGTAATACTTATTGGATGGATAAACCGACTGTTAGCTGGGATGTGCATGTTTTCATTTGTTTCCAAGTTGTAATACAAAAATAAAATCATACAGTGTGAAATATTTTCATGGTTTTGTCAAATTATTGGAACATACATTGCAATATCACAGCCTGCATAAATTTCCTTAAAAATCGTTCATTAAGTGTTATGTGAAAACAACATTTCAAAAATGAGACTTCCTATGTGGTACAAGGTGAAGGCTATAATGAAATAACTTGTACATTCATGACATTGACATCAATACATACATTGTTCGTAATAAACTACAGTCCTTGAGAATGAAATAATCCAGTTTGTTTCATGATTTCCTGTTAATTATCTCACTATACTTACCTGTAGTTTTTATTCATGAGTCATGCATATTAATTTAACCGAAGTTGATATTATACAAGTGTATAAGGCAAAAACACTCTGAAAAAGAAAATATGTGTTTGTTATAATTTTCTGTAAAAAACAAAAAACAAAAAACATATTATGACTTACTTTTCTTTTTTCATTTCTGTAGTACATGTAGGTTTCTAAAGTAGGTCATGTAAGTTTTTTAATATTCAGGTTCCAGTTCTGATGAGTAGCTTATTTTTACTTTGCTTCATTATGCGAGGAACTATAGTATCGAAGACATAGGGAGGGGATGAGCAAACTTAAAGAATCTTGAATATCTTACTTGATTCTCACTCTGTTCTTCCTTACCACTCTCTCTGTTCCCTTTTCTACCGTCTCCACTAATAGTACAACTTCAACTTCCGACACATTATTATCCCCCTCTCTTCACTTTTGCCCTCCTTACTATCCCCATATGTCGCTTCTCTCTTCAATTCCCCTCTTTCTAGTCTCTTCTGCCAAGCAACGATGCGGTTAAGGACTACGTACACATGGTGTCACCGCAAACCTTTCTCCCTCAAACTTGAAGAAGTTCCATTGCAAAATATCATTACGCAAAACTTTACTTTTCACTGTAATACACAGAACCGACGCAAACAAGGAGTGAGGACTCGCCTCAACTTTTTTTTTTTTTTTGGGGGGGGGGGGCATAATACATAGGAATATAAGGGTCTACCACCAGGATCCCCACACTTTTGTATACTTAAAGCTGGTATCTCACTGAGCGGCGAACGTTTGCGAACGTAGCGAATTTGAGATTCGCCAACTTTTCTGACGAATGTTTGCGAAAAATCAAAGTTCGCTTATGCCATTAGCGACAGTTAGCGACTTTTAGCGATGTTTAGCGACAATTAGCAACACTTTAGCGAATGTTTGCGAAAGTGTTTGCGAACACAGGTGGCGACTATTAGCGAATGTTAGAAAATGTTACCAACAATTTTGCAAATGTTAGCGACAGTTTTGCAAATATTAGCAACTGTTTGCAAATCCTTTGCGACAATTTTGCGAATGTTCTTGGACCTAGAAAAGTACCAGGCGATTGTGTATAGTAACAGGGCCGGCGCAGCCGTGGGGGCCGTGGGGGCTCGGGCCCCCACACTTTTTGTGCACCATACAAAGGAATACATAAGGTGTCATCACTTTGTTAGCTCATGAAACCCGGAAGTGGGCCCCCACACTTTTGAAAACACTGCGCCGTTCCTGAGTAAGACCCATAAAACGATATAAAACCTTCCACTGAATTCAGATCTCTTGTGACAACCGTTCAAGATGGATTTCCAGGATATGGAAATAGATTTCTGCCAGGAAGAGGCACAAGGTGTTGCTATCCTTGAAGAGCTGCTTTGTCAGGCTGCTGCTACAGCTATTCTCTCTAAAAAAAGAAAGAGTGAAAATGTTCACTCTTGAAGAAGTGAATAACAGAAAAGAGTGAGTTTCAAGTGAAATTAGAGTGATTTTGGACTGAAAATGTTCATTTTCACTCATTTTGGAGTGACTTCAGGGATCACTCCAAGATTTTCGAGTGATCCCTGAGGTCACTCCCAAATGAGTGAAAATAGATATTTTCACTCAAAATTCACTCCAATTTCTCTCAAAACTCACTCTTTTCTGTAATTCACTCCTTCAAGAGTGAACATTTTCACTCTTTCTTTTTTAGAGAGTTGTGCAGCATAAGAGAAATAAAATAAAGAAAAACAAGAAAGGTAGAAGAAAAGAAAGAGAGTCAGAGAGTGCTTGTTGCAGAGGACAGACTTTAGTCAATATGAAAAGCTTTTGAAGCAATTACAATCATGATGGAGATGTCAAGAGCTTCAAGAACTTTCTTAGAGAGGAACCTTGTCTGTTTCAGAAGCTTTTATATAGGAACCATGTGGTTACTTGTTCGCTAACAGTGGCGAATCATATAAAAACGTTAGCGACACCGTATTACTACCGTTTGCGAATTCTTACGAGTGTTTTGCCAATTTTTTGCGCATGTTTGCAACTGTTAGCGAAAATGTAAATTCGCAAAGGTTCGCAAAGAAATTTTGAACATGTTCAAAATTTCTTTGCGACAAGAAAAACTGTTTGCGAACAATAAAAACCGTTTGCAAACTTTCTTGCGAATGTTAACGAACCTTTTGCAACCGTTTACGAACCCTGGCGAATTCCCAAATTCGCTACGTTCGCAAACGTTCGCCGCTCAGTGAGATACCCCCTTAATAGGCACAAGAAAAGTGGGATAGGCCCCTCATCTTTTTTTTTTCTTGTCAGCTGATTCAGCCTATTACCCCCGGAAGTAATATCAGAAAATAATAGTTAAGCCCTCTTCCCCCTCCTTTTTCTTTCTTTTTTTTTTTTTTGCTTGTCAGTAAAACCCAGAAGTGGCACCAGAAATATAAACTGGGCCGCCTCACTTTTACAAAACATAGCGCCAGCCCCGATATGAGTGGTTCTTATATTAAGGGATGTTTAAGAATAAAGTGCATCATGAGTGTTTGAACTTCTTAAATTTTCATATCTTTCTATGCTTGAAATTAGGATAAAACCGATTTTGTTAAGCTAAAATTTATTTCTGGCTACTGGCTACTTGTAAGCCGATTTTGTAATCTAATCTTTATGGTTTGACATCGTGGTTTAACTCTCAAACAAGTAGCACATGTCTTCTAAAGGTGGCCCAACTCATGGCTTAACACTCCTTGCTCTGCATGAGTGTTGACATTTATTTTTCTAAAGAAAGTTCTTTTTTTTTTTATTCTAAAGGCAATTTCCTAGAAGAGTAGAAGAAATTTTCATAGCTACAAGACAGGTTTATAGTTGTTTTTCAATTCGGTAACAAACACTTGTTGTGAGCAAGAATTGATTAGGAAACATATCCAAAAATGGAAAAAGTGGTTCAACTCTCCTGCATCTCCTCTACTTGATATCATAGGATTTTCTTTAATGTATATAATTTTATGATGCTTCAAGACATCGTAGGCAATTATCTCTTCAGATGATACTCTCATGGTAACATGTGTAACACCAAGAAAAAGGCAAATTCGGAAGACAACGATGTAGTCAGTTTCTTTTACAGATTGATAAGCTTCCTATATATATATATATATATATATATATATATATATATATATATATATACAGGTTACTTATACATTTTGAAACATCCCAAGACTATACATTCGTATGTAAAATATCATGTCTGCAACCAGCCAAAGAGCAAGTATCCATGGCAACCTTCTACTCAGGTCCTTTAGGTAAAATAGTTTCTACGAATTTCTGCCAAACATTCTGGTCAACATGTCCCTCACCACACACACAAACCCGATTCCATATCATTTTGTATTTATATTGTGCATTTTAAGGATTTTAAGCTAATTCAATGTTTACCGTGGCAACTGTCCTGCAACAAAAAATGTCAAAAATATCTTGTTCAAGGTATTGGACCTTTGGACAAATGCTCCAATCCAAACATTGATATAGTAGCATATAAAACACATGATTACATACATTTTCCTATATTGAGGGCTGTGTGGCGGCCATGTTGGACGCCATTTTGAATAATCAAAATTGCCAAAGGGTGAGAGCTCCACAACCACCTGAATACCTTTGAAAAGACCCAAAAGATGAATAATCATCAGAGAAAAAAAAATTGTATCAGAGAAAAAGTACTTCGGCCAAAAAAAAATGGCTTTAGGCTGGCGGACTACTAAATACGGTATAAACAGAAAATACCATCGAAATTCTCCTAGACACATCTGGAGGCGGTGATAAGAATTTTCAAAATAGATGCAGTAATGTACTCATTAATTTATGAAATAAAGGTAAAATATGTGGGCCCATAAGTAGACATATTCATCGGCAAGCGCGCCGGAACACTTCTGTTTTTTTTTTTTTTTTTGTTTTTTTTTGGGGGGGGCAAAATGTCAACGGGGGCACATTTATGTGCGATGTGAGATCCTCGGCGCGGGAGCGCAGCGAGCGAGCGGGGGGGGGGGGTGGAAAGGGGGATCCCCCCCCCCCCCCCACTGTATGGAGCTTTTGTAAAACAGGGTACAAAAGTCGCGTTTATAGACCATTTAAAAGCATATTTCTAAGGAATTAAACGTAGTGAAAAATAATCAGTGCGAAGGACTATGATTATTACATACGGGAGTACATAATAATGTGATGGTGTGAGATCCTCGGCGAGGGAGCGAAGCGACCGAGCGGGGGGAGGGTGTGGGAGGGGGGATACCCCCCTCCCACGGTAGGGACTTTTTGTAAAAACAGAGTATAAAAGTCGCGTTTATAGAGAATTAAAAAGTAAATTTCTAGGGAATTAACATATTGAAAAAATTAGTTGGAAGGACTATCATCATAACATACGGGAGTACATTAATAATGTGATGGTGCGAGATCCTCGGCGAGGGAGCGAAGCGACCGAGCGGGGGGAGGGTGTGGGAGGGGGGATACCCCCTCCCACGGTAGGGACTTTTTGTGAAAACAGAGTATAAAAGTCGCGTTTATAGAACATTTAAAAGCAAATTTCTAGGGAATTAACATATTGAAAAAAAAAGTCAGTTGGAAGGACTATGATCTTATAACATACGGGGGTATATTATGTGATGGTGTGAGATCCTCGTCGAGGGAGCGAAGCGACCGAGCGGGGGAGGGTGTGGGAGGAGGATACCCCCTCCCACGGTAGGGACTTTTTGTGAAAACAGAGTATAAAAGTCGCTTTTATAGAGCATGTTAAATTAAGTTTCTGAGGAATTAAACATAGTAAAAGAGATCACTGCGAAGGACTATGATAATAACTTATGAAAACTATAATTACGGGCAGAACGAGCGAGCCACTTTCACTTTGCAATTTATCTGAAATGTACTCATTAAAAGCTTAAACGTGATCGCATCGTTCGAACAATGAAAAATATTCTTATACTGCTAGAAAACAAAGAAGAAAATGAAAAATGTAAGGTTTTCTAAAGGTATGTTTCAGCGGGCACACTCGAGGACACGAGGCTACCATCTATACACTAAATTTACTCATAAGTTCCTATTAGTGTATAGATACAATACTGTATGTTGTTAGTGTATTATAATTTTTGCCTTTTCAGTTATGAAATTACTACATTTAGACAAGAAATATGCCTTTATTGTTCATTTTGGTCTTTAAATCAGTGACTAATTATTTGTTACAGGGGGCACTTTGTGGGGCAAAAACTCGTTTTGCCCCCAACATTTTGTTTGGGGGGGGGGGGGCAAGTGCCACCCCTCTCCCCCCGCTTCCGGCGCCCTTGTTCATCGGGTAATCCATGACATTTCATCCCTGCCTGCCTCTGAGATTTTTGCATTTTCAGTTATGAAATTACTACATTTAGACAAGAAATATGCCTTTATTGTTCATTTTGGTCTTTAAATCAGTGACTAATTATTTGTTACAGGGGGCACTTTGTGGGGCAAAAACTCGTTTTGCCCCCAACATTTTGTTTGGGGGGGGGGGCAAGTGCCACCCCTCTCCCCCCGCTTCCGGCGCCCTTGTTCATCGGGTACTCCATGACATTCATCCCTGCCTGCCTCTGAGTAGTTGTCGTGGGCCGTGGGTTCAGGGGATGCCCGATGGGGAATTGTTCTGGTGAATTGGCCTGGAGGGTAAGAAGTTTGATATCCAGAGGTAATAGTTGTAGGCTATCAGGATTGGTGGGAAAGCCTTAGAGGGAGTAATCAACCGGGTGATATTTATCTGGTGGGTAATTGCCCTGCGAAAATTGTCCTGGTGGTATTTATCCGGGGACGGGGGATGTTTTCGGGGGAGGGGGTGAGTTGCAGGGGCGTCACCAGCTTTTTTTTTTTCAAGGGGGGTGCGTTTTGACCGTAAATGTAAACTGCGAGATTTTTTTTATTTGATTTATTGCATCCTGTGTCATCATGTACATTTACACATACTCTATATATGTACATACATGTGATTGTATACATACACGAATCTTTCGCTATGAAGGACTATACGGGGGTACATTATGTGACGGTGTGAGATCCTCGACGATGATCAATATCGCTCCTTCAGTGCGGATGGTGTGGGAGGGGGATACCCCCTCCCACGGTGGTAACTTTTTGTAAAAACAAGAGTGTAAAAGTCGCGTTTATAGAGCATAATGAAAATGAAAATACTATGAAGGACTATTACGGGGATACATTATGTGACCATGTGAGATCCTCGGCAAGGGAGCGAAGCAACCAAGCGGGAGAGGGTGTAGGAGGGGGATACCCCTTCCACGGAGGGACTTTTTGTAAAAAGAAAAAAAAAGGAGAATTGCATAACAATTAAATGCGAGCGAGCGGAGCGAGCGAGCTTGAAAATTTTGATATTTTACAATCCCAAACTGCGGTTTGTAGCTATATTTTTTTCGCTTTGGAAATGAAGGGGGGCGCACCGGGCGCAACTGCTGGCAATTACTGGCATCAGCATGAGGATAATGGCATAACGATTAAATGCGAGCAAGCGGAGCGAGAAACCTTGAAAATTTTGACAAATTTACAGTCCAAAAACTTCCGTTTGTACCTATATTTCTTCGCTTTGAAAATTAAGGGGCGCGCACAGGGCGCAGCTGCTGGCAATTACTGGCAGTAACATCAGGAGAATGGCATAACAATTAAATGCGAGCGAGCAGAACGAGTGAGCTTGAAAATTTTGTCACAGTCAAAAAACTGCCGTTTGTATCAATATTTTTTCGTTTTCGAAATTAAGGGGGGCGCACCGGGTGCAACTGCTGGCAATTACTGGCAGCAACGTCAGGAGAACGGCACAACGATTAAATGCAAGCGAGAGAAGCGAGCGAGCTCGAAAATTTTGGCATTTCACAGTTTTAAAAAAATGCCGTTTTTAGCTACGCACCTTTTCGCTTTGAAAATTAAGAGGGGGCACCGGGCGCAATTGCTGGCAATTACTGGCGTTAACATCAGGAGAATGGCAAGGCGATTAAATGCGAGCGAGCTTGAAAATGTTGACAGTCAAAAAATTACCGTTTGTAGCTATATTTGTTCGCTTTGGAAATTAAGCAGGGTGCACCGGGCGCAACTGCAGGCAATTACTGTCAGCAACATCAAGAGAATGGGATAACAATTAAACGCGAGCTAGCGGAGCGAGCGACCTTGAAAAATGTGACAATTTACTGTCAAAAAAAAACTTCCGTTTGTATCTATTTTCTTCGCTTTGGAAATTAAGGGGGCGCACAGGGCGCAACTGCTGGCAATTACTGGCAGCAACATCAGGAGAATGGCATAACGATTATATCGTCTGTATCACTTCAGTCAATCAATTTTCCTTACAACGTTTCTGTTACCCCAAGGTTCCACAATTACGTTTTCTCAATTTACTTTGTTTTGATTATGCAACCTTATTCTATGTTACCAAAGGAAGTGAAATGTTTGAAAATTTTGACATTTTACAGTCTAAAAACTGCCGTTTGTAGCTATCCTTTTCGCTTTGGAAATTAAGGGGGCGCACCGGGTGCAACTGCTGGCAATTTAATACTGGCAGCAACATCACGAGAATGGCAGAGCGATTAAGTTGTATTTGTCTTTGAATTCACTGCTTTTTTGTTGTTGTTGTTGTTGTGATGATGTTTTATTTGATAGTGCTATCTGGGGGTAGTCATCTGTGGGATAGTTATCCAGGAGTAATTATCCCGGGGGTAATTATTCCGGGGTATAATCCGGGGGTAGTTATCCAGATCCAAGGGGTAGTAATTATGGGGTAGTTTTCCAGGAGGTAGTGTTCCTAGACCCCAAATGTCGATAAACAACTTGTCACCTTGATTTCTTGTCCTAAACAAATTCCAACCACTCGTTGACTTGTCTTTTTGTCCGCAACAAGTCGACTTTTCTGTTCCACTAACTAACCAATTTGTTTTCTTTTCCAAAACAAGTCGACTTGTCGTGTTTTGTCAACTCGGCATTTTGTCTTCTCGTCCAAAACAAGTCGACTTGCCGAGTTTCAACAACTTGACATTTGACGTCTTGTCCCAAGCAAGTCGACATTCCGAGTTTCAACAACTCGTTATCATGTCTTCTTTTCCCAAACAAGTCGACTTCCCGAGTTTCAACAACTCATTTTCATGTCTTTTTGTCCAAACAACTCGTTATCATGTCTTTGTGTCCCAAACAAGTCGACTTGCCGAGTTTCAATAACTTTTCATCTTGACTTCTTATCCCAAGCAAGTCGATTTGTCGAGTTTCAACAACTCGGTATCATATCTTCTTGCCACAAACAAGTCGACTTGCCGAGTTTCCACAACTTGTCATCTTGACTTCTTGTCCCTAACGAGTCGACTTGCCGAGTTTCAACAACTTGTCATCTTGACTTCTTGTCCCTAACGAGTCGACTTGCCGAGTTTCAACAACTTGTCATCTTGACTTCTTGTCCCAAGCAAGTCGACTTGCCGAGTTTCAACAACTTGTCATCTGGACTTCTTGTCCCAAGCAAGTCGACTTGCCGAGTTTTAACAACTTGTCATCTGGACTTCTTGTCCAAAGCAAGTCGACTTTCCGAGTTTCAACAACTCGTTATCATGTCCTCTTGTCCCAAACGAGTCGACTTGCCGAGTTTCAACAACTTGTCATCTTGACTTCTTGTCCAAAGCAAGTCGACTTGCCGAGTTTCAACAACTCGTTATGTCTTCTTGTCCAAAACGAGTCGACTTGCCGAGTTTCAATTACTTGTCATCTTGACTTCTTGTCCCGAGCAAGTCGACTTGCTGAGTTTCAACAACTTGTCATCTTTACTTCTTGTCCCAAGCAAGTCGACTTTCCGAGTTTCAACAACTCGTTATCATGTCTTCTTGTTCCAAACGAGTCGACTTGCCGAGTTTCAACAACTTGTCATCTTGACTTCTTATCCCAAACGAGTCGACTTGCCGAGTTTCAACAACTTGTCATCTTGACTTCTTGTCCCAAACGAGTCGACTTGCCTAGTTTCAACAACTTGCCATCTTGACTTCTTGTCCAAAGCAAGTCGACTTTCCGAGTTTCAACAACTCGTTATCATGTCTTCTTGTCCCAAACGAGTCGACTTGCCGAGTTTCAACAACTTGTCATCTTGACTTCTTGTCCAAAGCAAGTCGACTTTCCGAGTTTCAACAACTTGTCATCTTGACTTCTTGTCCCAAACGAGTCGACTTGCCGAGTTTCAACAACTTGTCATCTTGACTTCTTGTCCAAAGCAAGTCGACTTTCCGAGTTTCAACAACTCGTTATCATGTCTTCTTGTCCCAAACGAGTCGACTTACCGAGTTTCAACAACTTGTCATCTTGTCTTCTTGATCCAAGCAAGTCGACTTGCCGAGTTGCAATAACTCGGCTTCTCGGTATTTAACCTGTCTTCTCGTCTTCTTATCTCGTCATCTGGTTGGCACTTTTAAGCTTCCGTAGTTTGGAGAGAAAAATTTGGGACTATTTTGATGTTAGTGGATTAGCTAATGTTGTGATATTTACGTTCATCCCTTGTAGCGTTCACCATTCGTCAGTTAGACTTGAGAGTTGAGACAACAGCAACCTGTTCTGGTAGTGCTCTGCTCAACGTGGCATGGGACCGACCTGATGCACTAGCAAGTGTGGACCAATTTGAAGTAATGTTCACAAGTACCTCGGACAATTCAAGTGAAACTAAGGTGAGATGAATAACCGTTGTCTACTTATTTCTGTGTTTCTGCTATGAAGTTGCATGAATTTACTCCAATGCAAAAAGTAGCGGAAAGTAGACGCATTCATATTAGACAGGAGACAGTCTAAAAATGGAAATATGTGTTGTTTTAGTGAACTCGCAGTATAAGATTTAAAACATTATCATCAGGCATATTTCATGAAAATGTCTTTTAAGGTTCATGAAATTTCAGTATTTTGTTGGGTACCCGCGCCTTGTGATGATAGCGCAAATCTTCCTTGGTATATTCATGTAGAGACCGCGCTTTCTTGGACGATTCTTCCCTAGGCCCTGAAGATAGAGCGGATCAAGCCCTCCCTGGCAGTTTTGTCGATCCTTTATTGTGGGCTCTAGTGCATGTCACAGATTCTCTGTTTGGTCAGCAAAAGGTAATTGCGCCAGGCACTGTACCCTGTTGACGCCTTTGCCATCATGCCATGGCTATTGTGCGCAGTTGCATTACCATTGTCATCTTGGAAAATGAACTGGTTTCCTGGGTGTTGCGTGTCATCAAATATGTTACTTATGGATGACAAAATAGTAGCAAGGGTCCTTAAGCAATATCTTGAATGATACATGGCGTTATATCCATGTTCCCGTTGTCATGCACCAACAGAACACCCGTCAGCACCGACACAACCTCTGTCATACACCGACAAAACATTCTTGGATTAGCACCGAATGACTGCAACTGTTCACGCCATGTTTGCCAACTTCAACTCTCATGTCCCGAATGGACACTTTTATTACACCCCACCCTGGTTTCACCAAGGCACATCACGGTTCTCCGTCACACCTCCCCCCAACAAGAGGAAAGTTATGAATGTAACTTTTCGACTATAAACACCTTCGTTGTAAGGCTTACTTCACTGTTCTTGCTTACTACACGTATTAATTTAGTTTTGTGTTGTTTTCTTAAAACATCACCTGGCATACTACACTTATAATTACTGATCTTGAGCCTTATCAGAATCAGTCCACTCCGGCATCATATTGTCCACCTTTAGAACAATATATGAAAACTTGACAAGCCCCCTACACAACATGTAAATACACAAATCAACAGTCTATAGTAATACACATGTGAAACTGTTTTCAACGGGTGCACATAATCCAGATAGATTACACCAGATGTAATCAGTCATTTCTTCAGTAGTATCAATATTTTGACTGAGACTGTGCTTTCTGGTAGTCTCGACTGTAATTATATCTTCACATATTTGACTGATAAACTTACATAACTTCACGCATGAATAGTATTTTGTTTTTGGTAACACATACACTTCATCTTTAAATGTGAAAACCAAAAATACACTTTCTTCACGAAATTGTTCTGACTGTTGCAAAGATATGTCTGTTTTTTCCAACACAAACTTTCACTGGAGTTTCACTGAATGTGGTAACAGCACACATTTTTGATTATAACAAAATCGTATTTAAACACGTCAACTCATGTGTACATCTACCCAATGTACTTGCTAATACATCTTATACTTATGTCAACTCTGCGTAATACGTTTGCCAAAACAACAACACAATTTTAACCATCGGACATTTCTTTTTGTCCCTTCACACATATGTACTGTCACGCGATAAGATGTTGCAATATATGTGCAAACTCTGGAAAATATCGAGATCATACTCGACACACAAATGTGACGCTGTCACTCTGTAACGAAATACATATATACAGGTTATTAATGTACAGAAGTGACATTATATCTTGGCTTCTTTATGCCTCACTATCACTCAACACTTTTTCATTTATACAAAACAACACAAATTCTTTTGTTTTAACACAAATCGGTTGACATAAAACTCATAATTTGATCAACAGTTTTCCTGTGACTGGCCGGTTGTGTTTTGCTATGCTGTTTTTGCATTTGCCAGCATTAACTCTGTAACGTATCGGTACACATACAAATCTGAATCCTTTGATTCTCTGGGATATATTTGAAAGAAATCAAAATAGAAGTGTGCAACTGAAGCACAACTTTCACTCTAATCTTACACACCACAGATGTTGTATCCTGGCGCTTCCTGTGATGTTGGGTTTTCAAAATATCATACAATGCTTGGCGAGTAACACATCATGAAATTTTTCAAGCGATGTCTTCTTATAAAGACAGAATATTGTGTACTAGTACTTTCTCATACTTCCTAGTATCACTCACATATACTGTTTTCGCTTAAAACAAACATGATTAACATAAATACAATTTCTTCCTTCACAGATCCTTGGGAAAGGAAAAAACTGAACGAGAATACATAAACACATGTATACATTGTCATATATAAAAAAAAATAAATCAACAGCAGTTTCTTGTCTGTTTTGAGTCTTGTTCGAAATGTTCAGCTTGATGTAGGTTTCACTGTAGACTTGAGATTGTTATCGTTCGGCAACATTATCAGCGCGTGCACAGTTTCAAACTCGCGACAAAGCGTCTGCTAATTTGTTGTCCTTTCCTGCTATGTGCACAATTCTCAGTGGGTACGGTTGGAGAATCAAACTCCAACGGAAGAGACGCTGATTCTTGTGCTTGAAGCGTTCTAAGAATGTCAATGGGTTATGGTCAGTGTACACCACGATGTCTCTTCCACCGTCCAAATACGCTTCGAAATGTTGCACGGCGAGAACGACACTGAGGCATTCCTTCTCCACAGTTGAATACTTTTGCTGATGGCGATTCAGTTTTTTGGAGAAGAAACACACGGGTTTGCTGTGTCCGTTGTCGTCATCCTGAAGTAGCACGGCTCCTACTCCTCGGTCACTAGCATCCGTAGCCAGCTGGAAGCTCCTCTCGAAGTTTGGTGCGATGAGCACGGGATTGTTCATGAGGACGGCCTTCAGCTTCTGGAACGCATCCTGGCAGCTCGCCGACCACTGGAACGTTGTACCCTTTTTCAACAGGTCCGTCAAGGGCACCACCAGGTGACTGAAATTGGGAACGAATCTCCGGTAGAATCCGCACATTCCCAAAAAGCGCTGAAGCTCCCGTTTCGATGACGGCACTGGGAGGTCCACGATGGCTCGGACCTTTGCATCTCGTGGTGCGACGCTACCTCGGCCTACCTTGTGACCTAGGTAAGTCACACAAGCTTTCCCGAACTCGCATTTGGCCAGATTCACCACGAGTCCTGCATGTGACAACCTCTGGAACAGCTCTCGAAGATGAGCAACATGCTCCTCCCACGTATTGCTGAAAACCAACACATCGTCTATGTAGACAACACAGTTATCATGACCAGCAATAACTCGATTCATCATCCGTTGAAAAGTTGCGGGGGAATTTTTTATCCCGAAGGGCATGACACGACACTGGTATAACCCGGAAGGCGTGACAAACGCCGAGATCTCTCTTGCATCTTTGTCTAATGGCACCTGCCAATACCCTTTCATCAAATCCAATTTGCTGACGTACTCAGCACTTCCTACCCGATCAATACATTCCTCAATCAAAGGAAGCGGAAACGAATCAGTCTTGGTTATGGTATTGACCTTCCTGTAATCGATACAAAACCTGGACGTTCCGTCTGCCTTTGGGACTAGCACTACTGGGGAACTCCAGTTTGAGTTACTAGGCTCTATGATTCCATTTGCAAGCATGAAATCTATCTCCCTATCCACCTGTTCTCTCTTAGCAGGATGAATCCGATATGGATGCTGCTTAATGGGTGCATTTTCACCAACATCTACTGTATGAACAGCATCTTTCGCACAGCCCAATTTATCACAGCAAACCTCCGGAAATTCCTGGAAGATGTCGACAACATCTTGCCTCTCCGAATCAGACAGATGACTGAGAAGTAACTCTGGATTTTCTAGTGCCTTTGAGTTCTCTACTCGCGGAATCATTCCCGACTTGAAACTCACACTCTGAGAATCTGGAGCATCAGATTCAAACTCTTCTGCACTTTTCTCAGTACTGTGTAGGACACTCTCACTCACAACTGCACCTACGTCTTCTACCATCACACGGCTAAACAACTTCTCAAAAGCCGGAACAGGAATCAACGGCGCAGATCTAATGGCATGTTGTGGTTTTCCTACCACTTGACATTCATGACACGTTCGACAAAATTCAGACACATCCTTTCTCATCTTGGGCCAGAAAAAGTGAGTTCTGATTCTACACAAAGTCTTCTTGACACCCATGTGTCCGGCCATTGGAATTTCATGTGCAAGACGTAGAATTTCCTTTCGATACGGCGGAGGAACAACTATCTGGTCGACAACCGTCCAGTCCTCATCTGCGGGACGATCTGGAGGACGCCATTTCCTCATCAAAACACCAGACTTTACATAGAAACATTCTGGCACTCCCTTCGCCTCATCTACAGTCAATGCACCCTCTCTCAACTTCAAAAATTCCTCATCTTCCATCTGTGCTTTGATTAAAGCTGGCTGGCTGAACACACCTTCTTCCCAACTTTGTTCTCTTTCACCTTCACTAGTCACCTTTCCAAAGAATGTGTCACCAAGAGAAATTTCACTTTCAGACTCCTTTCTCTCAAGCTCTGCTTCACTTGGTCGAAGCCTTGTGATAGCACATGTTGGAAATACTTCTGGAAATTCATCGACCAGTTTTTCGCTTTCTTGCTCGTACACTGGGACTTCAGAAACAACCGGAAGGACACTCACTTGACCTCCTGCAAGGTCATTACCAAGCACAAAGGAAACTCCATCCATAGGGAGAAATGGAACAATTCCCACAATCACTTCCCCTGAAATCAGTTCACTATCCAAATTCACTCGGAATAGAGGGACCGCCTGAGTTCCTCCATTGACATCATGTATCAGTACTTTTCTACCCGTGTTACAGTCTATGGGCATGCTCTTCACATCTCCTATCATGAGGGACTGTGTAGCTCCAGTATCACGAAGGATGACAACCGGTACTCTAAATTCAGCAATGGTAACTGTACCCTTGGAAATGAAGTCCTTGTACTTTTCATCCACACCACTTGAACACCTATCTGTCATTTTTGAGACATTACTTTTCACAACATTTGGATGACGCTGTTCATCACTTGCACTTGACTTAACAAAACCATTGGTGGCTGCTTGGTACTGTTTCTCTTTTGTTTCAGCATCTGAACTGTTCTGTGTACGTGTGTCTGCATGGACTAAACCATGTGTTGCTTTTTGCTTTTGTTTTTCTTTTGCTTCATTTTGTTCCAGCAATCGCCTACATTCGGACTTAATGTGACCTGTTTTCCCACAGAAAAAGCATCTCACTTCTTTATATTGAAGCCGTGGCGATTTTGGTCGCTCTTTCTGTGATTCAGTCTTTACTTTATCCCTGCGTTCACTATGACTACTGTGCCACTTATGAGTGTCAGGATTTCTCGACTGATCAAACTTCCTCTTTCCTTCAGGACTTTTTGTTTTCACTTTATGTGTCAACTCATACTGGTCAGCGTTGACTGCTGCACTCTTTACATCATGTACTCTTCGATCTTCCAAATATGTTCTCAAATCTGGAGGTGTCGATTTCTTGAACTCCTCCATCAACACTATCTCTCTCAAATTTTCATAAGTGAGATCTACTTTCATTGATCGAACCCATCGATCAAACATGATTTCTTTTTCTCTCTGAAACTCTACGTAGGTCTGTCCCGAACCTCTCCTATATCCTCGAAACTTTTGCCTGTAGGCTTCTGGGACTAACTGATAGGCAATAAGGACTGCTTCCTTAATTGTGTCATAGTTATTTGCCTCCTCATCCGAGAGAGCAGACACTACTGAATGTGCCTTGCCTGTGAGCTTTTGTTGTACTATCATGGACCAATATTTCTTCTCCCACTCCAAATTCCTGGCTATTCTCTCAAAGGAGAAAAAGAAAGAGTCTACATCCTCTTCATCAAAGCGGGGGACTGTGTTTGCCATTTTTGCAATGTCAGGCGTCTTTGGTCTCGACATAGTAACATTAGGCCTATCCCCTGGGACGCTACTGGCCTGGGCCTGGGTCAACTCAATTTGACGTTGCATTAACTCTTGTTCAAGCCTCAGATTTTCTGCCTTCATTTTTTCTTTTTCTAACTCCAATCTTGCCAGTTCTAGTTGTGTGGAATCTACCCTCATCTCACTAGGTCTAGTAATAGTAGTAATACTTGGAGCAGTTTTTCTACCAGCACTCTCAATCTCATCTGTACTCTCACTCTGGTCTGTGTGTTCATTTTCTACACCACCCAGTTCAAGCTTCTTCACCAGAACTGCAAAGATTTCTTTCTTTCGACTACACTCTCTGATATCAGCATCTACATGAGTTGCAACCTCAATCAACTGGGCTTTCACTAACCCTCTCAATCTACCAAGAGTGACGTCTTTCACAAACTCTGCAGCATCGAACTTGGCTGCCATGATTATTCACATCTAGCTTTCCGACTAAATTTCAAGACTACGTCGCTAACGCAACTTCCTACAGTACACTCCACTGCGTACCGAACTACGAGAATAGTCTAAGCAATTCAGACCTGACAAACACTCGTATATCTCGAGGCCAATTTCCTCGTAAAGCCACATCTAACGATGCTAATCCAAATTACCAGAAAGTGACACACTAATCTGATAGAATGACATAACGGAAACGGTAATACGTACCCTTCCTTTCCAGCAATCAATGCTGCAACCCTGGTATTCAGCTAGCGAGAAGACCAGTACAAGTGCAAAACATACTCATCGCATCGCTTCGCGAATCGCACTTCCATTCACAACCACTGCTAACGCAGCCCCATTACACATACCGTGCAATGTCACGCAGTATCCAATACCGCTACGAACGACACTGTTACGTTCGCTACCATGTGTACACATCTCACATGAGTGCGAACATTACACATACCTCCAACGGGCATCAATCATTACAACGATGTACCAAACACCGAAATACTACCAAAAGACGGCTTGTTTGTATGTTCATTTCCCGGACATGTTCCCCACATGTCATGCACCAACAGAACACCCGTCAGCACCGACACAACCTCTGTCATACACCGACAAAACATTCTTGGATTAGCACCGAATGACTGCAACTGTTCACGCCATGTTTGCCAACTTCAACTCTCATGTCCCGAATGGACACTTTTATTACACCCCACCCTGGTTTCACCAAGGCACATCACGGTTCTCCGTCACACCGTCCAGGATTGAAACTGTATTCCCTCGTATGAAGGTCAGATTTATTGGATCGTGTGAGGTATTAGGTTCACTCAACCCTCTTCAGTCGTTGGAAGAAAGGCAACATCGCCCCTCTAGTCGGAAAGACGAAATGACCCCATTGTTTTCCACCGTCCCATCCCTCACTCTGGTGGCCCACCTGATGCATCTCTGGCGCTTTGCACGAAACGTGGCATGTTTCCTCCTGAAAATGCGGGCGTTTAGGCGTCTTTGTATCGACCTCTTTGATCCCAGTATAAACGGGTGCTGTTCGTTATTCCGAACGTTCGTTGTTCCGAACGTTCGGTAATCCGAAACACACAAATTCCCTATACCTAGATGTTCGTTAATCCGAAAATGAAAAAGGGTTCGTTAATCCGAACATTTCTTTTAATTATTTGTGGCGTTATTCCGAAGGCTCGTTCATGCAAAAATGAAATAGGGTTCGTTATTCCGAAGGTTCGTTCATCCGAAAATGAAATAGGGTTCGTTATTCCAAAGGTTCGTTGATCCGACAATGAAGTAGGGTCCGTAACTAACCTTCTGAACAATGAGCTGTGTTTAATTTTCGGATTGACGAATCTTCGGAATAACGAACCTTATTTCATTTATTTCAGCTCACCGGAGGTGCGGAGAGACTAAGGGATCGCCTGCGGCGTCTGTCCGTACGTCGTCCGTCCGTCCGTCGCCGTCCGTCGTCTGTCCGTAACGCTACAAAAACTTGAATAACTCTCTACTGAGGATTTCAATTTCAATCAAACTTGGAGGGAATAGTGGTTATACAAAGAAACACATTTTACCGAACATGAAGGGCACCAGGTCCTTGAGGTCAAAGGTCACAGGCAGAGGTCAATTAACTTTATGGTCCAAAGTAAAGTTTTTAGTGCGCATTTTGTTTATTGCTCGTAACTTTTGATGTATCTATTTGGGAAGTAGAAGGTTACCACAAGGTCAAAGGTCACAGACAGGGGTCAACGAACTTTTAGGGCGCGTTTTGATTACGGCTCATAACTTTTGATCCTTTTGTCTGTTTGTGACCAAACTTGGAGGATAGATGTCCTTTAGGGAGGTGAAGGTCATCACAAGGTCAAAGTCCACATACAGGGGTCTAAGAACTTTTAGGGCCAAATGTTAAGTTTTTATGGCGCGCTTTGATTATGGCTCATAACTTTTGATCCCTTTGTCTGTTTGTGACCAAACTTGGACGGTAGATGTCCTTTAGGGAGGTGAAGTTCATCACAAGGTCGAAGTTCACATACAGGGCTTTACGAACTTTTAGGGCCAAATGTTAAGTTTTTATGGCATGCTTTGATTATGGCTCATAACTTTTGATCCCTTTGTCCGTTTGTGACCAAACTTGGATGGTAGATGTCCCTTGGGGAGGTGAAGGTCATCACAAGGTCAAAGGTCACAGACAGGGGTCAACAAACTTTTAGGGCCCAATGTTATGTTTTTAGGGCGCGTTTCGATTGTGGCTCAGAACTTTTGATCCCTACGTCCGTTTGTGACCAAACTTGGACGGTAGATGTCCCTTGGGGAATTAAAGGTCATCACAAGGTCAAAGGTCACAGAAAGGGGTCAACAAATTTTTAGGGCCCCATTGCTAAGTTGTAAGAATTGCTTGTTTGAATTGTCCGTTTACAAACTCTTGGCAGCGTTTGAGCGGACCCATCATCGGAATGTCTTCAGAAGTCTGAGCCATTGAAACCCCTTCATCTCTTCAAGTGTTTGTTAGATACTAGTGATTGAGCCGTCTTAAATCAACTGTGGTGTGTAAATGAGGGAGCCAGCAGCCCTGTATTCGGTAGGGAATAATGTGCATTTTCCTTTTACTGCCGGAATATTGGTCACTGTCGGATGATTTAGAATGAAATACCGCTGTAACAATATTTCTTTCGTACCTTTTAGAGATTTTTTTCTTACAAACGTCACTTTTCAATATGTGAATATTGTATAGTTTGTCTCTGTAATATAAACACATCTATTTTACTTATGAGTTATATTATAAATACGAGTGAATGTGATTTCATTTCTGTGGGGGGGGAGAGGTTCTTGACTTTCAGGCTGGATCTTGACAAGTTGCGAACATCTATATTCTGTTGTGGTTTCCATGCGAAAAGGGGTTAGAGTTGAAAGAAAAGGCACTTCTACTAAAATCCACGTGTCGCTACGAAACGCATACAAATGACTTACATCGTGTTTACATGAATCATGCTCATAAATCTCTGACAATGTTTTCAGGAGTCAGAATCATAATAGATGATAAAAACGTGGAATTCAGATATCTGACCTTGTCAAAGGGTGATCTAATACGTGCACAGAGAATGAATTTGTAATGTTTATTCTAACCTCCATAAAATTTTTCTGTTTATTAGAGCATCACGTGCCAGTCACCAAGAAAATGTTCAGTTTTGCACCGCATCAACGTGTCCACATTGAAATACTGTGTCCGAATCCGAGACGCGGGTCACAGTGCTGCACCATGGTCCCGGCAAGAATGTGCTCCTTTTCCACCAAGCGGTAAAGCACCCTCATCTTGTCATTCGTCCAGTGTTATTGCTAGTAGTAGACCTACTCGAGCGGAATATGTCTTTCAATTCATATTGGTAATTACGTAGACTTTTGAGGCAGTGAATAGCATGAAAAGATGTTGTTAAAATGTTTTGATTCCATGTGAAGAAAAGTGTAAATTGTTAAAGTTTACTGAATACGCTGTATAATTATTGTTTCATTCAGACGTGATCTTTAATCTCGAGGATAAGCTCTATGGGGCGAAAAATGTCGCACTATCGATTTCGTTACGAAATCAGTCATTTCATCGACGAAATCGATCATGCTACACTTGGCGCCCCATACAGCTTATCGAAATTGCCCAACCTTACGGATCACTGTCTGAACGTAAGTTTCCAATGGGGGATTAGTTTAAAAGATCCTGTCATTGACACTTTTCACTTTTTGTAACCATTTAACAATCAGCTGCAAATTTGCTTTAGCTATGAGAGGAATAGTTCCAAGCCATCATTATGTTTGCGCTTAACGAATGGAACAAAGTCAAACAAGTATAATACGTTGAGGTTCATTGAGAATTTGATCTGTTGAGATTTGAAATTGCTCAGTACCACACATTCATTTTATCATGAAACGATCTTATTACTATAGAAGCCATATGATTTTGCTTGAGACCACTATTGTTACAGATGTCATTTTTCAGGTATATAACTTTAGCTCAGATTTGGCAGAAAAAAAAAAATCTGTTGTCTATCATTTATATGGAAGGGTAGAATAATAGACATTTATTTCAATAAAATGATGGGATGGAAGGTCATTTAAAAATGTGACTAGATTTTGATCACCTATATCATCTTCTTTTTTTTTGTATCTGAAATTGTCGACAGGGAATATCTGATCTATATAGAATATGGGAAGGAGAAAATGATTGGAAAGAAAGTCAGATGTGAAAGGTGTATTAAAGGGCTATACTTTAATTGCGCTAGGTAGTGATCATGTAACAATCTAAGATTGATGTGCCTCTGTCTATACTCGGCATGGTGAAGTATGATGAAGTACTATGGAAAGATTTGCATTGTGTTAGCCCGTGTCTCTACATTGTAATATTAGATGAAGGGTACATTTTTTTTCCTTTTCGCTTAAGTCCCATTTCGAAACAAGTGGAAATCTGGTTGATATTTTACATGCCAAGCCAATATGAGACTGGTAGACCTATTGAACAAGCTCTTGGACTTCATTTCAATGAGTTTGTTTCGCCAAAAGACATCAATCGAAATATGTCCTCTTCTTCTTCAGTGACAGACTTGATATTGTCTCTTTAACCTGCAGACTACGCATGTGAAAAGAACGAAAGTCTACAGCTAACATGCGGTCAGCCGGACTCTCCTTCAGCCAACGCCACTGTGACCTGGTATCACAATGATGAGCCGGTGGTGGACGGCATGGGAGTGTCACTCTCGGAGAATGGTTGGTCTCTCACTTTCAGTCACTTACAGCAGCATAACAGAGGAAAATATTTCTGCCGTGCAGAGGACAGCAATGCAACAGGAGGACCGTACAATGTCATGATAGGTTGTAAGTACCACAGACTGCAATGCACCAGTTTAGCATTATTTTTTACAGCTATAGCCATGCATATAAAGAACATCATAGATTATCTTTCATTTCAGACATTCTACCACATTTTAAAACGGACAACACAGTACTGTTTGTATTGCTTGTCCTTCTTTGATTTCATGATTCATTTCATAGAGCCTTACAATCAGCAACAGATGGCCCACTGGGGGATTCTACCTAGGTTATTTATCATCTAGTGCCTTAAATCGATGTAAACAATCAACGTGGGGTTTTTTCAGTGTTTTTGTAGCAGCCATGATTTTAACAAAAATGGACATCGGGTAATATATACACTTGGGGGGATTCGAACCCAAGACCTCGAGGTTGTTGTAAACAAGCGTCATATATTCACTGTTCTATCGACCTACAACTTAAAAACCGTGCTAGATTTTCACCAAACTTGGCGGGTATCATCCTTGGGATGAAGTGATCTTCATTTCTTTCAGACCCAGCCCAATGGATCCCCCCCACCCCGGAGGGTAAAAAAAAAAATAAGCAGAAGAATCTTTGAAGATCTTCTTCTCTGGAACCAGATAACGAACAATCTTTTTGACAGCCAATCACTTCTGGTATAACTTCTCAATATTACTAAGATTCAGATGTTGAACACCCCGTGGAACTGCAGACACTGTCTCACATGTTTTCAGATTTATGTTATTGTCACTCGCTTACTTTCACAGCTTCCCCCGGGGATGTAAACTTGACATGTCACAGTGATGATTTCAAGAACGTCAGATGTAGTTGGACTGAGACACCAGACACCCATTTCCCAACAGAGGTGTCGTGTGAACTTATCTACCCAAGATACGTGATCTACTATTGGTAAGCACGTCTTACCCTTTCTATTATTTCATAGTAGTTCTGCCCATTGTTTCTTTCTAAATATCTGAAACAGCTATGGTATGAAACTCGGTCTCATCATAATTGAAAGCGAACACTGGCATCTGATACTTAGGAACTACCGATAAACAATGATATATCTTGCAATAAAATTGTGAAATATCAATTTTCGTTTCTCTCGAGAGTGCGGTTTGATCATTATTGCTCATGACAGTCTGGAATCTATATCTCCTATTACCAGATGTTTCCTTCATCCCAAGTGTAGCCGTGTTACCTTAATGTTATCTCTGTGTCTGTGTCACCTTTTTATACTTTCATCTCACAAAAGTTTTGGAAGGTATGCTGATCCTATCAGGTATTCGTTTCATGCCACAATATGAATTTTCACTTGCCTCGTTTCCTGCGTATTACAACCGTTTAAAGAAGAAAAATGTAACGCTTCAAATTCTGAAGGTGTTTAGATTTGCGCTGTGATGATATGAAGGTGTATTAATGTTGACATTGAGAGTAAATTTTCAACGAATGATGGGGAAATGTTATTCTGTAATTGAACAGCATGGCTTTGACGAAGGTGCAGTTATTGCACATTATTTCACAAGAAACATTTTTGCAACACTTCAACAGTGTCTATACTACAGGCAAAACACTTATGGCTGTATACACACACACACACACCCACATGCACACACTCACTGGACAATAGCAAGTTTTTCGACATGTGCAAGGTTGACTTTGATATAATTAATATTGACTGCTTTGTGACTAATATCCTGCATGATATACACACACACACACACAATCACACACACACACACACACACATATGTATATATATATATATATATATATATATTCACATAAATACATGATTACACGCACATATATATATATACATATATATATATATGTGTGTGTGTGTGTACAGTATATTCACATTAATACATGAATTATATTACATACACACACACACACATACCCACACACACACATATATATATATATATATATATATATATATATATATATATATATGTATATATTTCTTTTGCTAATTTTCCTTTGTTGTTGTTTGCAGCCGAGGTCCATATGACATTTTGTCTAGGGAGCCATGTTCCAGCTTCAATGCAAGGAGCAGCGAGTATCATTTCACTCCGATCAGGAAGTTCTCTATTATCTTTCTATCAGTAGAAAATGTTCTCGGAAAAAAACAATTTTGCAGTCATTTTTATCTAACAGCCGAAAGTAAGTACATTTCAGTATTTTGTTGTTGTTGTTGTTGGTGGTGGTGTTTTGGTTTGTGTTTGCTATTAGGTCAGATAGAGGTGTTTGATATCACATCCCTCATGCTTGAAAGGACAAATCTCATGGCAATTAATTGATACAGCATTACTAGGCTGTCATTTTGCAATCAGCAAATCAGGTATTGGAGGGTTAGATATGGGGATGGTTTACAGGTAACACAGAGATAGCATTATTCTGTGCAAATTCTCAACAATTTTTTTTCAAGAAATAAAAATGTCTATAAATCTATAATTATGTTGATTTACCTTCTGAGGTAAAATTTTAGAGCAGATCTTTTGTAAGAAATCAATATGTCTATAAATCTGTATGTTGATTTACCTTTTGAGGTAAAATTTGAAAACGCACACCAATGAATCTGATGGAAATCTTCCAACTTATATGATATCTAAATATGAACTTCGGGACTGTGTTCAAGTTAACGACACGTTGTTGACAATTCTCATGTTCCTTTCGATTTTTTTTCTCATATTCAAGATAATCGCTTTTGTAACCATGATAAACCCCAAATCAATGAATTTTACAGGTGTATAAATATCTATAGGTTGTTGTAGTAATTGCAGCCTGGAATAATTAGAAGCGTCATAAGATGTAAGCCCCTTAATTGGCTTGTGTTAATTCCACACAGTGTAATCACAACATGTTTGGCTGATACAAAAGGAGGAAGATGTAGACTCATGCGCTTAATAGGGCTGAACTTCTTCCTTTTACACCTTAATTGTTCCATTTTGCCACATACCACAGCTGTACCACACCCTCCTGATTTCCAGATGACGACTTCCTCGTTCGGAAGGAGGGCAGAACTAACTGTAGAGTGGAGTTATCCTTGGCGGATGGAAATACATTTGGAACCTCCATTGGTGGAAATCGGGAATGAATATGACAATTCAACGGAGACTGTGAGAGTATGCAATTTTATCATGCAATAATCTTGTGAATTTTTCATATGAGAACATAATTTGTGCGCCAAGTGAATTTCTCATTCCTTGTATTCCTTTCGTAGTAGTCTGGGCTAAATCATCGTACTTCATTTCGACCACTTCTGATTTTTTACTACAATGTATAATTATTCCAAGGTTCCTCAATTATTGTATGGTCGTTTCCTTCTACAATGTCCTGTTTACCTTTTTCTCTTTTATCAAAGGAAGTGAAATGTATATCTGTTTTGTCGAAAAATGAAATAAACTTTGAATTTGAAATTGAAAAATCATGCAAAAGACACTCATTACGATTTAAGTGTAGCAAAAGCTGAATGATTTCGATTTTTTTTTTACTTACCTACATTACGCAATGCTTAAAATATTAAGAGATTGATAGGTCCACTGAAAAGCATGCTTGTATACTATGAACCACTCAAAGAATTCTTATGAAAATACTAGTTTACAAATACTTAGCATAAAAATAATTCAAGACAGGACGGAACAATACAGGAGAAACATGACAACAGGGTATGATTTGACTGAAAGGTATACCATTGCAAGAAATGAGGCACAACAGAATATATAGAAGGAAAGGAAAGAAAGAAAGAAAGAGAATAACAACACGCTGAACACGCTGAATATCAATAAAGGTTGACTTTCTTATTGTTGTTGTGTTTCGTAATGTTGCGTAGTATGTACTCCAATTACTTGCATCTTTGTTTGTTTGTATATGTGAGAGAGTGTGTTGTCTGAATATTTCTGGGTCCCAGTCTGTCGCTGATCTGAGGATGACCACAGCCTTTAGTAATGTGGGGTACAGTACTTAGCTAATCTTAAAAAAACACACAACATTAACAAAAGGACAAAATAAAATCCTATGAAACCAGAAAAACTGCATGATCCAGTGGTGGCCCTCATAGGGGCCGGAGCCGAGTTAGGGGCCAGTTTTAATATTTTGATCTTATTTTTGAAAATACATGATCACATTTTTACATACTTGGCAGGGTTTTTTCTTTTCTTTTCTTTTCTTTTCTTTTTTTTTTTTTGGCAGTGTGATTATAAAAAAATTACCCAATGTCCCCTGGAGGCCCTTAAAGCCACCACCCCTCTAAAGTGATATGCTATACTTGACAAGAACATGTAGACTTAACTTAACTTGTGATACTCGGGTATAGTCGCGAGACCCCTCCCCCTCTCCACCTTGTCTCTTTTGTTTTATTTTTTTTTCTAGGATATTTCTTGGAGACAGTATAGTCTGACGAGACCGGTAGACTTCAGTAATGTGCGATACTGTGTTAGAATGCGATCTGTCGGCTTGTATGGCGTCAAAGGGCCTTGGTCTGAGCAAGTCTGCGAATACACGCCTCCACGAGGTAAACTACGTTTGAAGTATAATACAGTAATGTTCACGATCATAAATTATCAATTAACAAAAGGAAATCAAATTTTAAGTACATAAACTGGGTCCAGCATGTCCAGTGCCAGTATAGAAATACAGTAAACTACAAGATGATAATTATTGCATTAAAATTGCAAAGGACTTTATAGGTTCAACTAAGACAACAATGACACACTAAAACAAATGGCATAAAGCATCTGAATTATTTTTTGTTTTTTTTTTTGTTTTTTGCTGTTTTGGTTTCCTAATCATATTGTATTTTCTTGAATGTGTTATCGGTTATGTATCTGCACCTTACACAGTACTAAAAAAAAAAAGATATATATGTGATATATAATTGTTGCCATGTCCCATGAAATTCTTGGTCGACATCGGCATCTTTGCCCCAGATTTTGCTTAAATGAGGAATTCAAATCCCCAGCAGATAGCTCGGGAACCTCCCCAAAATTCAATTCTGAGGTTGGTGTGTGCTATTCTTCATTCTGCAGAGCCAAATGTCAGAATCGCCGACATTTCCCACAGTAACGGGGTGAACGGTGGCCAACACGTGAGGAGAAATGCCACTGTAAATTGGAATGTAAGTAATGATGTGTGCTCTCCTTCATATTCAAATTCCTTTTGATAAAAGTACAAACGTATTGTTTATTCAATTTCCATCATTTCGGTTGTCTTGACAATGTATGATTACACTAAGTTGCCAAAATTATTGCATAACTCTCTTCATCTACATTGTTTTGCTTATGAAACCCTATTCTCTGTTACCAAAATAGTAAGTGAAGTATATGGTCTTGTTGCAATATGAAATAAAATGTGAACTCAGTATCTTAGGTTAATAATAATCTTTTTTTTTTTCATCATTTACGAAAAGGTGGAAATGCCAACTGATGAACCATATCAAGGGTTAATTGGCTTCGAAGTGAGGACAACCTCCTCAGGAACAGAACTAGCCCAAAACCTTAGTTTGCCAGAGGAATACAAACATACTCTGGTTAATTATGGCAATTTTATCCTTGAAATACCAGGTGAGGAAGCAAAGTGTAATTACAAATAAGTGTGAAGTATGGCATGGCAATGAAATGCAAAGCTTTTCCCCCTTAGCATGCATTTTTGGGGCTTTAAATTATTTTTTTTTCTCATGCAGGACTTCAGTGTTGTCATATATAATGAAAAATAAAGCCGAGACAAGACAAATTGAAAACAGGAGAGCACCTACAGCGTAGGACTTTCAGGGCCCTGGAAACCGGTTGTAATTCAGGGACCTATCGCACCAGATCCGCTGCTCACACACAATATTGTTCGCATGTTCGTGTCATCAGATCCAGATTCCACTTTCCAAGGGATTTGAGGCAGGAGTCTCCCTCGTTTAAGAGATGCTTGACTGCTTGAGGATTGAGTATCATGATTACAGTACATGGATTTCCTTCACTCTTTGAGTCAAGGGCCAGGTGTAGGTGGATTGCACACGCACTGATTATTTTCAAGGCAAAAGGTTAAAGGTCAAATGTCATTGAAATTTTAAGGACTCTGAGATAGGGCATTTCAGGCGATACTTCATCTAGGAATGGCCAGTAATTTCATGGTTTGGTAGGAGCTGACGAAATATAAAGTAGGATTACAGTTAAAGTCTAAACTTGTGCAGATAAATGTTACTGCAGACCTCTTAAAATTAGCTTGTAACTTGGTTATTGCAAAACTGGATAAGACTTGAGGATAACTTTGTTATACAAATATGAATATATGAACAAGGTTTATATAGTAATGTACAAGTGCATTGACTGTATCGTTTTCAACCAAGTTAACAAAAGACTTTAGTACAGTACTTTTGACCTACATGTAAATTACCACTTTATGCTTGGCGGTTTTCAACTGCTCTTCTAGAAGATTATTCAATGTATTATAGTCAGTGATTCAAGAGGTCATAGCAGGCTAGTGTTACCACCTGTGAACTGGCTTATAATTTCCAGAAAATGCCGAATGGGGAAAGGTTAAAGTTTACTGCACTTTTACAATATATCTATTTCCAATCAATTCTTTAGCTGGAAATATCTAGTGATCATATCGATTTGTGGACAGGGTATAGAATTATTTCAATTTTGTTTGAATAAGACGGTAATGGCATGTCAGAAGTCACTATTCTTTGATCGTGTTTTTTGGAAAATGTCATTTTCGAGGCATATAACTTTAGTTAGGAATGTCCATGTTGATTGTGAAAAGGATGAAGCTGAGGTAGCAATTTATTGATTGCCTTAAATTACAGGGGTAAAAAAAATACTAAGGTAAAAGGCACAGTTTTTTTACATTTCTATAGGTTTAATTCTTATAGTAATTGTATTTGGTGTGGTGCAAAGAAAAAAAATTGGAATTTACATTCTTCGTGCAGAGGGGGTTAAAGTTTAATCCTCGGACAGTGGTCATGATCATTATTATCCTTCATAAAAATGGATTCAGCATTTAGCTAATCAGAAGAGCTAATTTCCTGACATAAGTATGCACAGGCTTGCAAGAAAGTGTCCAGCACAAAAATAACAATAATGATAATAACTGCATGCTCACCGACGTCTCAATACGAATTTTAGCAGCGCGCACTTCACTTTGTAACTTACTGTGCACAACTTCTGAGTTTGGTTTATCGCAGGAGCAGGAACCTCTTCAGACATCTTGGCTTAAGATTGAACAAGTTCTACATGTAGCTGACGAGGTATTCACCTATGAAGGTACACAAAAGACCCATATTACAAAACGAATGGTGCGAAGGTTTAAGTTCGTTGGGTTTAATCGTGGAAATAAAGTTCACTCTCGGGTATTCACAATGTTTTGCAACATGCACTCGGCTGCACCTAGTGCATGTTTCGCTAACAGTCGAATTGCTTTTATGTGGTTCCTTCTTTGTTTTGTTGACATTATTTCTCTATTCTTTATAAAATGTTCAAAGCAGGAGCCTTCATGTGCAATTCTATAGCTCCCACATTCTTTGATTTCCTATGAAAAAACGTACGGAGCAGTAGCTTCAAATATTAAACAAAAATGGCTCCTCATTACGACTCCAGAGCAATTCGTTAAAGCATTTTCTTTTTTGCTTTAAAGTTAACCACTGTTAATTAAACCTGTTTTCATTCTCTTTCCCTACTTACCTATTTATGTATCGCGTGCATGGTGTGTGTGTGTGTGTGAGTGTGTCTTATGTACATATATGTGTTTATGGGATGGTGTTTAGTCATTTGACTTCACATAAAATTATTGGGCGTTATGTTGCGATTGTGAATGGCAATAATTTTATTTTCATGTTTGTGTTTTGGGGGCAATCTATTACAAACACGAGATCCTTTCAAGGTTTTTGATTCAGTTTTTTCCTCATTTTGTCAAATAAAATAAATTGGCCTTAATCGCCTCAATCAGCTTCATATTTCTCCTTTTTTTTCTCCAGACCTCTTCAGAAATGAGTCATATGATATCGGGATAGCTGGGTACAACGAAGCTGGATTTTCAGTTCGACGATGGCATCGCGTTGATCCTGCAGTGTGAAACAAACGAATGTAGGAGAGGCTTACATTTAAGAGGCAGCACAATTTTGCTCCCTGCCATTAAAAAAAAAAAAAAAAAAAAAAAACCCAGAGTATGTTGTACTGCATTATACTGCTTTTTTATTTCAATTTCTATTTCTATTTATTTCATTATTCTTCAATGAAAAATGTATCAACAACATCAAAAACAGAGTAAGATATTAATACATGATATCCCGATAGGATGCACAAAAGAATATTGCAAACATGATTATAGAGCATGGTGGTCAATCTATGAAAGTTTGAATCTAAGTATAAATTTTAATGCTGAAGAAATATGATGGAACGTACTTAAAAGCAAACTTGTTTAAGCGCAGGTCCCAGTGTAGCAGCACGGATAGGACCAAAATAAAGAAAATAAGATTAAAAGACAAACATACTCGGGGAAACAGCATATTCTTCTCAAATACAGATAAGGAGAACAAATAAATCACATGCTGCAGAGGAATTAGGGGCTGACAGTATCACACTATCGTGTAATAATACAATTTGGACAATTAAAAAAAATACATTTTGGTTCCTCAAAATCACTATCAATATGAAGAAACTATGGTGCCTCCTTAGAACTCTGTTGGAATGGGGGGCCAAATCGGGTCACAAAGTTTACATTTTCATCCCCTTCTTGAAAATGCATGGCGGATATTATCGCTAGGGTGATAGAATGTGTATCTGCACAAATGGGCACCATACCCCACTTGTGGACCCAAGGCGCACAATGCCCGGCTGGGGGAGGGGCGCCCCTAAATTAAGAAATAAGCTCCCAAATTAAGGAATCAGTGGAATTTTTCCACTAATAAATTGAGGAATCTTTACATTTCTTCTCTAGAACCAGCGGTGTATTAGTGGTGGTTGTAGTGTCCCGATCTTTTATAGCAGATTAGGGACCAAATTAGGGCCTTATTTTCGCGTTCTCTTCTTCGTCTTGAAAATACGTAGTTGATTTTGTCTCAAAACCTGGCAGGCTGGTTTGAATGACAGATTCAAATGGGCACCATGCCCCTCCTTCTTATGAACACACTATAAAGGCCCCCAGAAACCCCCAAATTGGAGAATCTTTAAAAGAGGAAAAATCACGAATGATATTATAAAACCAGAAGTATTTTGAATATATACATAAGTGAATGTTCTTTCAAGGTTATATATATATATATATATATAATATACATATAAAGATGGGGACCGTATCGAAGAGCTACATTTTACACCTTGATCTTCTTTTTGAAAATGCATAGTCGCACTTTCTACTATAGAACTTGGCAGGTATTTTGATCTGTGTCTGAGTGATAAAATAAACAAATGGAATCCATGTTTTTTGCAAGGACGCGTGAAAGGTTATCTTGCGATATTCAGGTGAGCGTGAGACCCTCAGGTCTCTTGTGATATTGCAGAAGTGTATGTATATTCAACGAGGAGATCAGGCTTAAAATGATAACACGCTGATTTGTATCTCTTGCTGAATCAAACAGAGAACCTTAAAAGGATTCTATTACACGGGTTTATTTGAATCCGGGGAAAATAATATACATAATATGATAGGATTAATGGGTTCCCTACTTTCAGTTCTGACCACCATTACAGCTACAGTGTTCTGTATTTTGTGCAGTTTCACAATACATTGTGGCAGACCAGAATTGCACGAGTTAAATTATGAAGAGGATCCTTGAAGTCAAACAGGTGATCCATGAAAACATAAATGTTTAGTGCTGTCTGCATAAGATATGAACATAATATTGTTTTTCACGTCGTACTACATTATTGCCTTTGTGTGAACAGTAAGCATGAATGTGTTTTTTTTTTTTCTGGAAAATCTGGAAGTTTTTCATAACAATGGTTGATGAACGAAATGGTAAAGTCATCAGGGTTTGAAAGTAGCAAGCTGCTTGTTGATATAGAATACTGTTTTTCACGCTTCACATTTCTTGCCTTCGTTTAACAATGAGAATAGTTTATATCATCCAAGTAAAATATAGAAGCATTTATACGCAGTTTTTTTTTATAAATCTAAGTATTGTAGTTTGCATTTTACTACACTTCTTGCCTTTGTAAGGTTAGTAAAGCATTGCTTATATCATAAAAAATATGTATAATTATATCATAAAAAATTTCTTGAGATCTAAAGAGTTGTTTTACATAAACGATGAATTGTGTATCGATATGGAAAAGACATCAGGTCAGAAATAAGAATTTAGCAGCTGCTTCTTAATTGAAATATTATATATCACATTCTACATTGATTACTTCGATACGAGTAAGGTACAGTAGCATTTAGCAGTTGCTGGTCAACGGGCACAAACTGTATTTCATATTGTACTACATGTTTTGCCTTCGTATATGATCAGTGAGTATTGCTTCTTCTTCTTCTTCTTCTTCTTCTTCTTCTTCTGTATAATTGCTTCCTTCATAGTTGAAAATCAGCTTATAGTATAACAAGTTAACGTTTTCCCTGTAAACTGTAAAAATCGTTTGTTCGGGGATTTTTAACAGTAGATGGTGTACCAAAATGGTAAAGACATTAGAGTTTCAAAGTAGCATCTAGCAGTTGCTTGTAACTTAGTATATTGTATATCCCATAGTGCCAGATTCTTGCCTTTGTATGATTAGTGAGCATTGCTATATCACTTCAGTACAAGTATGGTTAAACTATGGCAATGAATTGACGTGTAAAATTTAATGTCACCTCAGAAATGTCAGTACCATATTTCTTACAAAGTCGCTTCCTAAAGTTTCACATTTCTCTCCTTGAGATGATAATCATGCAGTCTGCGATTGCAACAAGCTCAGAATGTGACGACTATCAAAGTGCCTTTAAAATGCAAACCATTTATTATGCAACTGTTTCTTCATCATTCACAAGCGCCGCATCGAATTTTCTGGACAATACCCTACTTACATGGCCAAAGTATACTGACTGCTGACAGTGTTGATAAGTTTAAATCATTGGTGACAACTTATCTAATTACTCAATCCTAATTTTTGTTGTATGTACATAATGCTGTAGTTTAATTGTGTATTTTTCCGTATTAATGCGCTTAGAAACGGCAGTATAAAGTGCTGTATAAGTGTTATTTATTATTATAATTATCATTATCATTATTACTATTATTATCATCATCATCATTATACTCAGTGAGGAAAATTGGACTGAGACATAACCTGGAGTGTGGCGCCCTCTCGTGGCGTTTCCCACTATAAGTGCAACACTCTCACACACTGTGTCCAGTGTGGCTACATAATCAACTAGTAAATGCTATAGAGTGACATAAATGTGTGAATTCCAGCAGAACCAGCTGCAGGCTATCTGCCTTGAAGGTAGATGACAAGGTATTGATTATAATTATAATGATTCAATAATACAGGGTACTTGTCATGCGCCAATTCCACATAACTAATGTGCTCAAGGCGCAGTAGAAAAAGTGAGTATCCCACAATCATGTACATGAAAATGGATGCCACAACAATGATGATGGGGATAAAATCATAACATACAATTCTACTGGAAAACGGTTACGAACAAATGAGTCTTGAGGGCAACTTTAAAGGAGTCAACATTCGAAATGTAACGGATAGCTTGAGGCAACTGATTCCACAGGTAAGGTCCAGCATGTACGATGACCGACCCCCCCCCCCCCATGATTTCTTTGTTTTGGGAACAACAAGCAATCTACAATCGGATGACCTTAAACATCTGGGAGGATTATAAAATGTCAGCAAATTAACATTGTACTCTGGGGCAGATCCGTGTATGCAATGAAAAACAAACTAATAATTTAAATACAATGCGAGATTCGACGGGTAACCAATGCAATGAGGACAAAACAGGGGTAATGTGAGTATTTTTTTCTGGTAAGGGTAACAATACGAGCTGCTGAATTTTGCAATTTTTGTAACCGTGAAAGATGAGATTGTGGTAGCTAAAATAGGAGTGCATTACCAAAGTCAAGTCGGGACGACATAACAGCATGAACTATTTTTTCTGTGGCTGAACGAGTTAGATACTTGCGAATAATGTTCAAATTGCGTAACTGATACCTCACGGATTTACAGATAGCAGAAATCTGAACAGACATAGACATTGTAGAGTCAAAGATTTCTACACGATTTAGATGGAGCGATAACAACATCATTGTCAACCGTTAAAGAAGGAAGACTGACTTTTCCTGATTTAATTTCAATGAATGAGAGCTCATCCACTTTTTGACATCATGGATACAAGCCTAAAATTTCTGAATAATGTCAACGACATTGGTTTGGGTAGGTAGAAATGATGTATATATCTGGATATCATCAGCATAACAATGTTAGTTAAAAGAGTGACATTGACATTGTAAAATCTCTTTCAAACCAGTCAGATAAATCGAGAAAAAGGTCGGGCCCCCAACAGATCGTTGTGGGACACCACAGTCTAATGGAGCAGGATCGGCTTTTGCATTATTAACACAAACAACCTGAAACCTGTCAGATAAGTATGACTTGAACCACTCGAGAGCTTTACCATCAACACCTAATGACTTCAAAGTATTCACCAGAATCGTATGATTAACAGTATCAAATGCTGACGACAAATCAAGCAGTAACAGAACAGTAATCTTTCCATCATCCATATCTCTCAAAATATCATTGGATAAGTTAACTAGTAAGATCTCAACACTTATGATGCGGCCGATATGCTGAGTGACGGTTATCTAAGAGATTATTCTCCAGCAGATAGTCTGATAATCGTGAAAAGACAACACGCTCAAGGATCTTTTAAAAAAATGGAAGGTTCGATACAGGCCGGTAATTCTGCAGAGCCGATCAGGATAAAGGGATGGCTTCTTCAACAAAGGGTGAATGTATGCTAACTTCAATGAGACTGGGACTGATATGCCTGCTGAAGATTCAAATAGACCAGTTCGTAATTCCACTTTGCGCATGAGCAGAAAAAGGTCATTTGTACCAACAGGCATTTTGGTTTATTAATTCACTGAGATAAGCATCTGTGATGTGATGATTATTCATGTGATCCTTATCTAAATAGTGCTTGCCAGCACACCCACCTGATAGCAAGCTTGGTATGTGGCAATATCAAAAGAAAAGGGTTGTTATTGCATTCAGTACGAAACAATGAATTAGATGCCTGCTAAAGTGTCCACTGACGGACTATTCTGGTCACCTGGTCTAAACACAACTTCATACTTTGTTTGAACACGAATTCCATAAATTGTTATGTCGGGCAAGCTTATGCATCATACCGCTTTGAAAACGAGTGAAGTGCCTAACCAACTGAGAAAAAAGAAAGGTCATTTGTACCAAGGTGTACATGAGCTAATTACGAACTGGCTTATTAACAATGTTGCCTATCATAGGTGCAAAAACGGTAGCACACTCTTTCACTAAGATGGTAGGAATCGGATCTAACTCGCAGGACTTCGGTGACAATCTCAGCTGGAGTGGTAGATTCAAATGATAACAAGGATACACTGGTTTGCAAGGGTGGTTGAGGGTGACATCTCCATGAAAATTACTACATAATTATGTTACTAATCTTTAACTTGAAGAACTGGATGAAGAGCTGTGCCAAGGATTGAGCATTCACATGGGCTGGAAGGGGTGCCCTTTTTCGTTTCGGAAGAAAATTTTCTTAAATGTTCAGTCATTATTTTATCTGTGTCACATCGTTAGCAACGTGGCTGTCAACCCAACATTTTGAATGCGGTTTATACACACGAAGAGATTACACAAACCTCTTTCGTAGGGCCTCTCCAAATTATTCTAGGACTTGCCCTGCATAATCCACATATCACAGTGCACTCCCGTTATAACGAATACGGTTATAACGAAATTTCGGTTACAACGAAATAAGAATTCAGGTTGCAACAGTATCCGCGCCTTGTATATAATTGTTTTTGTTCGTTTATAACGAAAGAAAACTGCCGGTTCGGAGGACTTCGTTATAACGGAAGTCCACTGTACAGATGTATTGACTTCCTTTAAGCTGTCATTAAAAAAGAAATAATAATTTTGCTATAAATTGTCATTATGATGTAAATGTATATCATTCTTACATTATACCAGATGTTTCCTTTTAATCATGACAATGTGAAAATATTATTATGTGGAGAACTTGGAATAAACCTGCACGTGATCTTGAACTATTTCCGTCGTGGAGGTTGTCTAAATCATTATTTCTGCTTGTCGGCCCAGGCTTCCCAAACCTTCCTATCATAATTTTAGCAACAACAAAAAAACTAAACAAGCAAACTGAAAATTACTATTTCTCGACATTTGGCAAAGGTATGAGGTCAAAGGCAAGGGTCAAAGAACATTAAAGGAACTATAAAGGACTTTCACCTTTATCTTCATCTTGGCATAGTAACGGTAAAATAAAGGTGCATGGGTCATTACTTGTACGGAAAAAAAAATATGGGATTTCAAGTTGACACTTCAACTAGGAATGCCTAATGAGGAAGAATAAGTGAAAATAATTTGCAACGTGCCCCCCCCCCAATAATTCCCAAAATGTGGGAACATGTTCCCCAAACATGGGAGCAATCTCCAGATTGCTGAATATCAATTCTAAAAATGCAAAATATTCTTCGCGTGGGATTGGGTTTTATTCCCCTCCCCGCTCTGTCCTTTCCAATAGAATTAGTATAGGCCCTAGTTTTAGCCTGACAGATTTCTGTTTATTTCATTAAAATGTGCACTAGATCTGTCACTTCAGTTTAAAAAAAAAAAAAAAGAGAAGAAAAAAACCTCGTGTTGAAGAGGATATCTCATTTCAATTAACACTTTCCTCACTTGGTTCCCTTACATCGATTAAGTATACTCTTGGGATTGACAATTGAAGACCTGAATAATTTAAGAACGACCCAAGTCCAATTTTTGGCCAAATTCAGTTTGACATGGGAAATTGTAGCTTATGCATGGACTCATCTTGTGTATAAATAATAAATCCTAATTACCCCCGGAAGTCCCTGGGTCATTCTTACATTCATCAGAGCGGGTTGACATTCATATTATAGCGCCCTCTCTCGTCCCTCTCATCTCTATAGCAGAATATCATGTATATGAATCAAAGAACGACCCAAGTCCATCACACAAAATGGCCTCTCCAAAAATTAATGTAAATGTTAATTGTCATAATAATATATGTTCTAATTTGTATATACAATGTTGCCTTCCCATCACAGTTAAATAGAATATTATTGGACAAATAGAAAAGATATGAAATTTTTTTTCAGTTTACTCGAAATGGTCTTCCACGGACTTGAGTCGTTCTTATATTCAGATACTCAATTTCCAATAATACATCGAAAACGTGTTTACGATTTATTTTTATTTGCATTCAAAAATGCAAAGGCTCCCTCATACGTTTCCACGGCAACGGGAAAAGACATTAAAGAAGTACTAGGACTATAATCTAACGAGTATTCCGCAATTTATATATGAAGAGTTTGTTTGGAAAAACCGATTAGTCCATTTTTGAAGATTTTGAAGTAAGATCTCTGTCATAACGTACAAAATAATACTTTTTAAATGACATATTGGTCACTACATATGAAGGTACATTTTTGAAGTTATGGTCAAAAGAAGCAAAAAATTTCTTTTTATTCTCTTTATTTTTCTTGACCTTTGATCGCAAATATATCCATTTGGCAAATATGGACCTATCGGTTTTTGCAAACAAACTCTTCATGTGTAGTCAGTTTTTTGTTTGTTTGTTTTTTGCATTTTAGTAAAGTATAATTGGAAATATACAGGTTTTCAGAAAAACTGAAAATTGTTACCACGGCAACGGGAGAAGACGTTAAAATTCTGAAGGGGTAAATATACAAATCTGCTTAAGATACATGTCAGTCTACATGCGTGCTGAATTTGGTGCTTTTATACATAAAGTCGTATTTGAACAACAAATTTCACTGTTCCGCCGGATTGGTATTGATATTGATTTAGCACGCCTAACAAACCAAAGCTCTTTATATGAGGCGCGTATTCCGCGTATCATTAGGGAGCTTTAGATTTTAGACGCGCGGACGTTCAAAGAGAAAAAAACATGATCTGAGTGTGCGCAGTAGCGCGGATCAAGTAACTGCGCACGCTCAGGGGGGTGTTTCATGAAACTTTTTGTCAGTGATTTACACCGACAACTGTTAAAAGCTACTGAAATCCTTGCGTCTGATTGGCTGATAGCAGATTTGTCGGTGAAAACCTCCGACGAACTCGTTGATGAAACACCCCCCAGATCATGTTTTTTTCTCTTTGAACGTCCGCGCGTCTAAAATCTAAAGCTCCCTATTATGTCGTCACACAGAGTAGTAAACCATGCGTGTAACGGTTTGTTTATACATTCACGTACTTCGATCACTTTCGAATCTGCACTTGAGGCAATTGGAGTTTTCCATATATCTTTTGTGATATTCCGTTCTGACTCGAATTTTTTTAGAGTGTAGATATGCCATGGGAAGACTCGTAGCATTCGACCTCCCACGAGATAATTTGATCAAAATCTTTGAAAAACAAGTTTTCTCCCCCCCCCCCCTCTCTCTCTCCGATGCTTGAAGTAATTGGAAAAAAAAAAGATGAAACAAACTTGAGAATGCTATTCTGATGTCTTTTTGTTCAAGTAGAGTCTACCACAAAGTCACTTGTAAAGCTGGTTTAGTGTTTCAACTCTTGTCATTAACCTGTGTGAGTAACGGGTATAGAACGACTGGTTGAACTCATTTCGTCATCATAGATTATGGGTGACTCTGAATGTCAAACAAACAAACAAACAAACTAACTAACTAACTAACTAACTCGATATAAAGCCTAAACAGAAGAATGAAATATTCATAAAATTTAAACATATCAAGTTTGTTTGAAAATTGTACTTAGAGAGAGAGAGAGAGAGAGAGTGAGTGAGATTGAAATAGGACAACAACATCAGCAGCAATGGATACAAAGAGAGGGAACATGAGACATAATTCGTGAAAAAGCAAGGATCGTAATATTTGGTAAATTATTCAGAAAGTTTGGGAAAGAGAAAAACAGAATGAGTGTAGAAAGTTAGATCTAGAGTTTTCTTTGTTTTCTACCTCTGTCTTTCTCCATTAATTAAGTATATTTATGAACATAAAACACATAATATTATGTACAATATAAACGCAGAATGTATATGAATATATGAAGGGTTTGTTTGCAAAAACCGATAAGTCCATTTTTGAAGATTTTGAAATACGATATCTGTCATAAAGTACAAAATAATACCTTTTAAATGATATATTGGTCACTACATATAAAGGTATATTTTTGAAGTTATGGTCAAAAGGAGCAACAATTTTCTTATTATTCTCTTTATTTTTCTTGACCTTTAATCGCAAATATCTCCATTTGGCAAATATGGACTTATCGGTTTTTACAAACAAACTCTTCATATATTTACAAACAATTTATGATTAAGTCGCTGTAAGTGAGTGTGTGAACGCGTTATACGAAACTTTGTACTTGATAGCCATTCAAGTAGGAATCCTTATGTCCTTTCAAAACAAAGTTATATCAGGCATTTCGATATGTACAGTGATACAAGTGGCAACAATTTTTTTTTATCATGCCATTTTTATACATGTACTTATATATAATACCACCGTCTTATCTCGAGGAAGCAAAGTGGTGATCACATGTTATACTCGTGTACCGTCCGTGATGAGAAACCCAAAGCGCGTCCTTCTGATTGCCAGAAAGGAAATAAAAGAGCTTCAATTGTAACGCCCTGAAATTCATTGCCACTATCTCTTTCGGTTGACACTTGTCATCTTCTATTATATATCTTCATTTCTTTTTTTCCCGAAAGCGAATAGGACGCGGAGAGGGGAAAAGAAATGCTCCAAGTAAGTGAAAAAAAAATGCAACAGTAGTTCATAGTATCATCTAATCATTTAGTTCTTGCGACAAACATGTTCTTCTTGACATTTCATTGCAAGATTTACCTTTAAAAAAAAATCATTGGTCCATGGTCATGCCACGCACTGCACGTGTGCGTATTGCCAGCGTTTTTAACAAACCATTATTGAAATTAGCCTGTTTTTGTTGTTTCATTCTACCTTAAGGACACTGTAAAGTAGTAATGCGAAGTGACTAGCATTCCAGTAACTTTCTGAGCTGTTCAATAGTATAGGTTTTTGCGCTCATTTTCAATTTTTGTTTTTCATTCAATTTAATAGATTTGTGGTTCGATTTCGTCCCGAGAGATCTGGAATATGCCAATCCTAGTTTCAAATTCGTCTTTTGTCGATCATTTTCGAACAAAGTCTTTTCAGACTATTTAGTCATTTGTCATACATTTTCTTCAATTACAATTCAAATTCGTCCGTCACACTCGCTGCACACATAACAGCAAAAGCAATATCGTCTTTTAGCGATCATGTTCGTCAAATTTTCCTTCACATTCCAGGGGCGGATCCAGGAATTCCGTAAAGGGGGGGGGGGGTGGGCGTGTTTACAAAATTAAAGGGGGGGCGCACGCACCCCTCCCCCATTTTTTTCTTTTTATTTCTTTTGTTTAAAAAAAATAAAGGGGGGCGTGCGCCGGTTGCGGTCCTTCCTGGATCCGCCCCTGCATTCGTCTCAAATCTTTTCTGTTGTGACTTCCTGGTTGTTTAATTTTTCCTAAAACCGTTCACTTTTTCCACATTCAGGAGTAATATTCACACACGTATACAGTACCCCCGCACACAAAAAACACACAGACAAACATGCACACACACGCACGCACACACACACACACACGCACATACACACACACCCTTCTCACAGAAAACACTGAGACAAACATATGTACTGTCAAACAAATGAAAACGATGATCCACTATTTCAAGACAATTTTACATGTGTGCAGAGTTTTAGCCCATTTTAATCTAGGCTTATGTAAAAAAAAAAAAAAAAGACATCAATTTTTGCCGTTTATCATTTTGAATAAAGTTTGTTTCATGCAATAACATAAAATCAGGAAGTAAAAGAGATCAAGTCCAAAAGTTGTCAGGACATGATTAAAGATTGTCTTTACTGTTTTTAATGTTCTCTGATTGCCGTTTATCCTTCAATCTCCTGTGTGTGTGTGTGTGTGTGTGTGTGTGTGTGTGTGTGTGTGCGTGTGTGTGTGTGTGTGTGTGTGTGTGTGTGTGTGTGTGTTGTCAAGCAAACGGTTTAAATAGGACTAATGTCTACTGATCCCAGTACCGGGAGAAAGTGCAATGCTATAGGACGAATTTGAAGACCTGAATATAAGAACGACCCAAGTCCAATTTTTGGCCAAATTCAGTTTGACATGGGAAATTGTAGCTTATGCATGGACTCATCTTGTGTATAAATGATATATCCTAATTACCCCCGGAAGTGCCTGAAATGAATGAGTTAAATCGTATATGAATGTAAAAATGAAGGACTTGGGTAATTCTTACATTCATATTATAGCGCCCTCTCTCGTCCTTCTCTCATCTCTATAGCAGAATATCATGTATATGATTCAAAGAACGACCCAAGTCCATATGATTTAAAGAACGACCCAAGTCCATCACACAAAATGGCCTCTCCACAATTAATGTAAATGTTAATTGTCATGATAATATATGTGACCCTGCATCACAAAACAAAAAAAAAGTCGCCAGACAAGGATTTTTAGTTAAGGGCAGATTCTAAAAGAGCAGACTCTAGGCTTTAAAATGATGTATAGCTCAATTGAAATGGACTCTCCTAACCTATCTAAATATTGAAAAGAAAACACACACTCTGGAAAAGTGGAATGGAGAAAAGAGGCTCTGAAGTATAGGGTCTACTTGTCTATTCAAGCGTTTAATCTTTACCAAACCGTGCTAGCTGTGCGATGAATGGACAAAAAACAGGATGTAAACCACCGGGGCAACAACAATGAAGGGATTGTCAGATTATGTTGAAATTGAGCCTGCTACATAAACACATTCTTACCAAGATTAATGCCAACTTTCAAAGCAGTAGCGTTATTCCTTCAAAAGTTATCAGCCTTGAAAGTGAAGAGCGTGCAAAGGGTTATCAAGAAATGAAAAGGGGCCTATAAGACACACCTGATCTCACTACTCTACAAAAAAGAGTTGTAGAAAATTTGCTGAAAATGCATTTTCCCTTTCATTTTATTATCCCAAACTTAAGAATAATGTAGAAGAAGGGTAGTTCTTTCAGAAAATATGAAAAAGTCAATATTGTCTTACTTGACCCATTTCACCTATTTTGAGCCCTCACGTAAAATCAAGGGGTGCGACTTTTTGTTCGTTTTGTGATGCACGGTAACATATGTTCTAATTTGTATATACAATGTTGCCTTCCCATCGCAGTTAAATAGAATATTATTGGACAAATAAAAAAAGATACGAAGTTTTTTTTTTAAAGTTAATTCGAAATGGTCTTCCATGGACTTGGGTCGTTCTTATATTCAGATACTCATTTTTGTTTAAAAAATTCGTGAAATAGTGCAAACAAAGACGAATTTGATTTTTCGGTTTTCCAGTCGATGGGCGGTGGGGACGAATTTCAATGACAATCGACGATTTTGAATGCGATGTCTTCGAAAATGGTTGACGAAAAACGAATCACAATGACGATTGACTAAATTGAAGTTAGGATTTGCATTCTGTGAGTTTCTCGGGACGAATTTGAATGAAAAAATCTTTGAAATTGAATTTCAAAAGGACGAAAATGGACGGAAAAACCTATATGAATTATAATCGTATGCAAATATTCATTATTTAGGATGAGTGCGATGGTTCAGAATATTACATGAGTTTGCAAGTTTAACCATTTATTCAACGACGCGAGGCGAACTTGAATAGAATCGTTACGGTTAAGTTTGCACCGTAATGCAATATTCGAACCGTCGAACGAATGAAAAGACATTAAATATTTGTTTCATACAACACATGATATACAATAGGCCTGATCTAGACCAAAATAGAACTAACGTTAGGCCTGTCTAGGAGGAAGACTTACAGTTAGGCCTAGATCTAGATCTGGCTCTAAACCTCGGTCTTGCCGGCAGCGCAAAACGGGTGCGCGTAATTACTCGTGTATCATTTAATTGGTTGTTTGACATTAATTATTCGGCCCATTTTACTCTGACGTCATCATCCGCGCAATTATTGTGGCTCCATTTACCGTGCAATTTTGGATCCATACGATTTGCTCCATTGCACGTTCGCTGAGAGTCCGGCACACTGCTCGCAACGCTTGCGTTTGCAGTGTGTGTGTGTGTGTGTGTGTGTGACAGCGCGCTAGCGTAAAGCGCTCAGTGAACACTCTCGCCATCTCAGATTCTCTCTTGTTTCTTAATTAATAAAACATCAAATGAAGAGGATCTATTTTAGGCGTTATATAAAACAAATATTTTTTTTCATTCGTGCAATGAACAGAATATTTCATTTGGTGAAAGATAAAATGTAGATCCATTGAATGGATCATTTCATCTTTCACCTCATGAAATTTCGCACTGCTGGCTCGCTTGATTTACCGTTCAATAGTCGACTTTTGCACTACCATTGAGAGTGAGCATAGAGGGATAGCTGTTTCTTCTGAATGCCATGTGACCCGTATTCATCCAATCACATGGCAAGGATCTAAACATGTGTCTTATAACACTGTCATGATTATATTGCTTAGAGAGTCTCAACTAAGGCCATAGGACGATGGCTTTATCATTTCATTTCGGCGGCCGCCCCCGAGCCGGTCGCAATAGATGAATAATGAATTGAAGTGAATGCATTTCTCGTAATTATTACACGACAAGACCAAATACAATGCATATCACTGGACAAAAAACAAAAACAAACAAACAACATAAAAACTATCAGATTAAAATTCATGAAAAAAAGTCTTCCTACAAAACGAAATGCAATGGTGTTAGGGGAATCCACAACATACAGCTATCTGTGAGTAGATGACGGAACCACAGCTTAGGCTACGGTCACAACTCAAAGCGGCGACCGACCGATTTGTAGCCTGCTCGGTCGCTGCTGAAATTTTGGCACCTCTCAGCAGCTTTTGGAGATGTTGAGCAGGCTGTAAAACCCTAGCGATGACCAAGCAGTGCCCTATGGATTTCCCGTCGGTCACCGATCGATTTTCAGTAAAATTTTGGCAAAATATGGGGATCTGCAACGCACAGAGTCCGAGCAGTCACCGAGCGATACCCCATATGTCCAGGAAATTGATGTTTGTTCCACGTCGAACGACGCTTTCCGAATTTTGTTAATCATAAGGGTTGGTAAAAATAATAAAAAGATTTGAATAAAAAGGGGGGGAGCAAAAAACGTTGAAAAAGAAAATGAAGCCCACAAAGAGTCAAACGAAGAAAGGAAAAGATAACTTGTGGGAACAACAACAAACAAATTAAATATGAAACGAGACTTGGACACCGACGAGACAAATTATAGAGAACTGGATTGGCAACTCTACAGGAAGCAAGACTTCAGCACAGCAACAGAAAACAACGATCCACAGAGGTTCGACGATAAAAAAAGATGACAAAACAGACAACCCCCCCCCCAAAAAAAAAAAAAACAACAACAACAACAACATCCTATTCTCTAAGCATACAGAATGGACATCTCAGAGAAACACCCATCAACAGCGGGATTAGCTTGTAAAGAAACTCTAATCATAAACATAGCTGAAATCAGGCAGTACAGGCGACAATAAAAGCGGAAATACAGATTTTATTTTTTTTTTTTTGCAAGATGGTATCAAAATAAGTGTTTACCGTAATATGATTCTTAGAAGTTGTCATTGTCAAGCATGCAAAAGAAAAAAAAAAATCATTTAGTATGAAGAAGGGGCGTATGTCATGATTCGAAGAATTCCAATGATTTGGACCAGTGTAAACAGTGAGTTCAGTCAATATTGTTCGAAAAGTTTAGGTGAAATTCATTTGAGCGTCGAGTGGGATGATTATGGAATGATGGTTTTTTAAAGAACATTGGATCAAAAATAGATGGAAATAAACTGTGGTAATACAGGTACATAAATTGGCCAAGTTAGATAAGAACAACTCACTTATTTACAATAACCTATTAGCAGCAAACAATAAATTTGTGTGTGAATGTATGGGAAAATGACAAAGGATACGGAGGTTTTTGTTTTTTCAGTAATAACACTCTATTCAGGAGCAACTGATGAGTATTGTTTCAAGCTGAAATTCCTAATTCATGTAAGGCAGTATCAAAGATGAGTATAACATAAGTAATGAGTTTCGAGGATATGAAATTTCAGTCTATTTTAACGCCTATATTACGCGAAATGATTTTACAGATATGATCGATATGTATTTCCAGGAAAATATGTTGTGAAGAATAATGCCAAAAAATGAAAAATTTGCATACATTTATTCAATTTGATTCACTATTCTGGAGTTGCCACAGTCTGCCCATGTGACGAATAGTTTCAAACACAAACTATCAAGGTAACGTATATTTCTATAATTGTTACTATGCATACACCAACCGTACAGAGATGCCAAGGAATATTATACAAATCGTACGGCTGAATAATGTTGTTAGTTGTCAGGCTATGCATGTGACTATGAGGAAGTTCCAATATTTCTCTGCTAAGAGTGCCGTTAACACCATAACCAAGTGAAGATGATAACTAATCATTGTGTTGGTGAACTGTGTTCAACGGCGTAAATCCGTACTGAGGAGTGGGGGGATGGTCACCATCACCACGATCACAAGCCCATAACCGGACCGGCGCAGCCTTGGGGGGGGGGGGGGGGGGGAAGCTTTGTGCCCCCTCCCCCCCCCCCCCACACACACGCACACACTTTACAGGGATCGGATGTCCCACTCTTTTGCAGAAATATAAAGTGGGAGGAGAATGGCAGCAAAAATATGAAAACTTTTTGTTCTTGTTGTTGCTTTTTTTTTGCTTGTCAGATGACTTGCGGCGGAAATCAGTTTGTTTTGAAATATCTGTGAGGGGAGCGGAGCGACCGAACGGGGGGAGGGTGTGTATGGGGGGGGGGGGTGTATCCCCTCTCCCCACACGAGGAAGATTTTGCATTTTAAGATCTGAAATTCAGCGATCTGGTGCACACGTTTGGTGAAATGTTTGTGTTTTTTTTCTTAAAAAAACCCAATAGAAAATGAAATATTCACAATATATTATTGAATGACTAAATCGTGGTATTTCAGCTCTTGCTCCGCCTGTGCGACATCAATGCGAAGGCCTTACTAAATAGTGGGGCCTATCACCGGCGTAGACAGGATTGATCTTAGGGGGAGCGGTTATGAGATCGTGAGGAGCGAAGCAAGCAAGGGGGAGGGTATGGTAGGGGGGGTTCCCCTCCCACGGTGAATCTTTTTACATTGAAAATTTTGACATTTTACTGTCCAAAAACTGCCGTTTGTAGCTATATTCATCGCTTTGGAAACTAAGGGGGGGGCACACCGGCGCAACTGCTGTCAATCACTGGCAGCAACATCAGGAGAATGGCATAGCGATTATGCGAGCGAGCGGAGCGAGTGAGCTTGAAAATTTTGACATATACTTTTACAGTCTAAAAACTGCCGTTTGTAGATATACTTCTTCGCTTTGGGAATTAAGGGGTGCCGCACCGGCGCCGCACCGGGCGCAACCGGGCGTCAATCATTGGCAGCAACATCAGGAGAATGGTGTAGCGATTAAATGCGAGCGAGTTTGAAAATTTTGGCATTTTACAGTCCAAAAACTGCCGTTTTTGGCTGTATTTTTTCGCTTTGGAAATTAAGGGGGGCGCACCGGGCGCAACTGCTGGCAGTTACTGGCAGCAACATCAGGGGAATGGCACAACGATTAAATGCGAGCGAGTGAAGCGAGTGAGCTTGAAAATGTTGACTTTTTACAGTCCCAAAACTGTCGTTTGTAGCTATATTCTTCGCTTTGGAAATTAAGGGGGGGCGCACCGGGCACAACTGCTGGCAATTACTGGCAGCATGCAACATCAGGAGAATGGCATAACCATTGAATGCGAGCAAGCGAAGCGAGCGAGTTTGAAAATTTTGACATTTTACAGTCCCCAAAGTGCCGTTTGTGGCTGTATTTTTTCGCTTTGAAAATTAAGGGGGGGGCACACCGGCCAACTGCCGGCAATTACTGGCAGCAACATCAGGGGAATGGCATAACGATTAAATGCGAGCGACCGAAGCGAGTGAGCTTGAAAATGTTGACTTTTTACAGTCCCGAAACTGTCGTTTGTAGCTATATTTTTCGCTTTGGAAATTAAGGGGGGGGCGCACCAGGCACAAGTGCTGGCAATTACTGGCAGTATGCAACATCAGGAGAATGGCATAACGATTGAATGCGAGCAAGCGAAGCGAGCCAGTTTGAAAATTTTGACATTTTACAGTCCCCAAAGTGCCGTTTGTGGCTGTATTTTTTCGCTTTGGAAATTAAGGGGGGGGGGCACGCCGGGCCAACTGCCGGCAATTATTGGCAGCAACATCAGGAGAAATGGCATAACGATTAAATGCGAGCGAGCGAAGCGAGTGAGCTTGAAAATTTTGATATTTTACAGTCCCAAAAACTGTCCTTTGTGGCTGTATTATTTCGCTTTGGAAATCAAGGGGGGCGCACCAGGGAAAACTGCTGGCAGTTACTGGCAGCAACATCAGGAGAATGGCATAATGATTAAATGCAAGTGAGCTTGAACATTTTGACATTTTACAGTCCCCAAAACTGTCGTTTGTGGCTGTATTTTTCGCTTTGGAAATTAAGGAGGGCGCACGGGCGAAAACTACTGGCAATTACTAGCAGCAACATCAGGAGAATGGCATGATTAAATGCGAGCGAGCGAAAGCGAGCGAGCTTCAAAATTTTGACATTTTACAGTCCAAAAACTGCCGTTTGTTGCTATATTTTTTCGCTTGGGAAATTAAGGGGGCGTATCGGGCGAAAACTGCTTGGCAATTACTGGCTGCAACATCAGGAGAATGGTATAATGATTAAATGCGAGCGAGCAAAGCGAGCGAGCTTCATATTTTGACATTTTACAGTCCAAAAACTGTCGTTTGTAGCTATATGTTTCGCTTTGGAAATTAAGGGGCGCACCGGGCACAACTGCTGTCAGTCACTGGCAGCAACATCAGGAGAATGGCATAGCGATTAAATGAGAGCGAGCGGAGCGAGCGAGCTTTAAAATTTTGACATTTTTGCACTCCAAAAACTGCCGTCTGTGGCTATATTTTCGCTTTTGTTTGTCCCACTTTTATGGGGGAACCATTCCCCCCCCCCCCCCCATCGACGCCTCTGCGTATGAGGGTGCTTTTGTTAAGTGAAAGATCTGCTGCACACTCTTTGATAAATTAGGGAAATATACGTCAATCTCAAAAGTGTACAAAGTCTATCGAAAGGATCCTGTATAGCGGAGCTTTTGCATGTTTTAAGATTGCAATACAACTATCTGGTGCATTAGTTCTGGCGATATTTGGACAATTTTCCATTAAGAAGGTTCGAGATCATTCGGGAATTGCTTGGGGGATAAATGATTTGTCTGCCTAACACTTCCGTAGGGCGGGCAGATGCCCCTTTGCCCCCCCCCCCCCCCCCCCCCCCCCGAGATAGATTCGACGCCCCTGATCTTCCCTGGGTATGCCCATAGATGTATCCTGACTGAGTCACCAGTCACTGTCGTTTCTCAGGAATGATTCAGGAAATGGAGGGGGTTCAATTATGGCGATATGTTTTTTTTTATTGTTTGTTTGTTTGTTTGTTTGTTTTCGTACATATTTTGCAGATGGTCCCAAGTTACTCGCGTTATTGCATGTTACATGTAGGCCTATACTATGTGACGTTGTCAACGTCTGAGCCATACCTACATTGTACAGTATCGTCGGCCTCATGCCAAAAGGGCACTAATAGTGTACAAAGTCTATGGTGTTAAGGCCCTTTGGCATAAGGCGCGGTTATGTCGATGTTACTTTCTTCGCGAGCGAGCGAAGCGAGCGAGCGCTTGAGAAAATTATGTATACATTTTCCTACAAGATAGAATACTGTTCAGCTCTGTTACCTGTCTGAAGGCCGGTGTACAAACGTCACGCAATATGCCAAAATTGATACTATCACATTTGCTTCCTCCATTTTTCTCCCCAAAATTCAGGGGGGGGGGGATGTTTGTACAGGCCGCCCCCCCCTTCCCCCGGGATTTACGCCCCCTGTGTTGGCTCCTTACAACACCCATTAAGCATGACGAGCATTGCATAATTTTTGCTGGAAGGGTGCGTGTTATTGTTACAATTCACAAACGGCGTGTTTGATAGTTAACAATGGCACATTGTGTTAGAAATGAATGCGTGAGAACCGCAAGTGAGGTTTTTAAGGACCTACACTGTGAAGTTGGAATGAAACATTTTAGTGTCGTAACAAAGACATCTTACCATAACTCCATACACTACTTCCCAATTCACCTTACCTTTTATGCAATGAATTCCTAACCACCTGTTACCTGCGTGGAAGCAGTGCATGGGAAATTTTCAAACATGACCCAATGCAAATTAAAAACTTTTTGATAGGATTCCAAGGAGGCAACCAGGCAACCCTGTAGCACTGTTTTTTTTTTAAATCTTTGTTTTGTTTTGTTTTGTTGTTTTTTGAGGAGGGGGTGGGGGCACAGCCCTGAAGAAGTTCGTGTTATTATTTTTCTTTTACCGATGAAGCCATAATTCTACTTATAAATGGCTCTAAACAGTGTGTGACTGTCATTATATAATCCCTCCAACGACTCTCGCTCCCTCTTTCTATGCATATAATAATAATAATAATAATAATAATAATAATAATATACGTATATATATATATGTCTATATATAAATATATATATATATATATATATATATATAATATATATATATATATATATATAGGTTTGCTTAATGAGTAGATGTGGCACTGAAAAATATACTTTAATGAACGAATGATCTTCCCCAAAGAAAAATACAGCAACAAAAGCATAAACAACAATTTGCAAGCGTCAAGCGGCACGCGCCATGAATAGGACGTATAACGTGTTCTTGCGGCAGAACAGCAGAAAAGAGAAACGGCAGCACAATCGGCATGGTCGATAACGAATTTAATAGAAAGGAGGAAAACATTATGCAATGTTTTCGGCTTAATCCCCCTTTAGTGGGTGGTTAGCTTGAAAATGGGTTTATATTCAGACAAACTCACAATAGCGTGTCGGCGCATTGTGGACTGTATCTAGGAGTTTAGAGGCAAAACGTACTTTTGGTACGCCTCCAAAATTGTCAAATTTCGCTCCAAAATGTACACGTGTGCCTAAGGAATGTGTGGAATAACGCTGTAATAATTTAATATTTGTTGTGTAATGACGAAAATGAGAAATATTAACCTCAAAACCTACCCGATTTGGGTCAGGCTAACTCGGACTCGGCCGCCTTCAGACAGGTAACGTACAGGCTTACATGTAAACATGCTATGACGCTAGCAACTCGGGACCATCTGCAAATTATGTAGGAATACAAACAAACAATAACAAAAACTATACCGCCATAATTGAACCCCCCTCCATTTCTTGAATCATTCCTGAAACGATGATGACTCTGATACATCTATGGGCATACCAAGAGATGATCAGGGGCGTCGAATCTATCTCGGGGGGGGGGGGGGGGGGGCAAAGGGGCATTTGCCCCGCCCCTACGGAAATGTTGGGGGCAGACAAATCATTTGTCACCCAAGCAATTCCCGAGATGAGGACAAATCTCAAACCTTCTTTATTGAAAATTGTCCAACTACCGCCAGAACTATGCACCGGATCGTTGAATTGCAATCATAAAAATATGCAGAAGCTCCGCTACTGGGTCCCTTTCGATAGACCTTGTACACATTTGAGATTGACGTATTTCCTCATATTTTATCAAAAAGTGTGCAGTAGACCTTTCACTTACAAAAGCTCCCTCATATGCAGAGGCGTCGATGGAGGGGGAGGGGGATGGTTCCCCATAAAAGTATTGGGGACACACATATCATTTTGCTCCTCCTCGTAACTCCCGAGATGTGGAAATGTTTTTACTTTCTTGATAGAAAACTGTCTAAATATTTCACCCAGAGATGGCTGAATTTCAATTCTGAAAATATAAATTCTCCCTCACGTAAGAGGGGGATAGGCCTAAACTCCTTCCATACCCTCCCCGTTCAGTCCTTTCTACTTAATACACTTTAGATCGACAAATTTTAAAATGTTTCATCTAAAGTGTGCACCAGGTCTGTTACTTCAGTTTTAAAAAATGCAAATGTTCCGTGGGTGGGAGGAGAAATCCAGATACTAACGGAGGGTCCCCCCCCCCCCCTAAAAAAATAGTATACACTTCTGGGATTGAAATTTTCCCAGATAACATCATAAATGTGTTTCTGAGATATTTTCATCTGAATTCTAAAATCTGAATTCTACTCTCGTATGCAGGGGCGTCGATCCTGGAGGACGGGGAGCGCGGACGGGGGAAGAGGGGAGGGGCAAACATATCATTATGATCCCCAATGATTCCCGAAAAGAGGAAAATTTTCTTGCGTTTTTTGATAGAAAACTGGATGGGTGGTGTTAGCACTCGCCCACGCCTTCTCCCTCCCCGCCCCTATCATGCATACAAGTAGACTGTGGTTACACTTTGAACATAGACAGTTTTCCAAATATGCCACAAAATGTGTGCACCAAAACGTTTAAATGCAATCAGAAAATACAGAATCCCCTCGTGTAGGAAGAGGGAATAGGGAATAGGGCTTATCCCCTCCCACCTTCTCTGATTGATAAATTTTCAGGCATTTCAACAAAAGTGTGCACCAGTTTGTTGAATTTCAGTTCTAAAACTGAAAAAAAAAAGCTCCCTCGAAAATGGGAGGCGTATTTTGCCACCCTCCCATTGCTTGGTCCCCTTTATAGACTTAGTATACTTTGGGGAATGACAATTTCCGAATTTTCCACAAAAAGTGTGCTTCAGATCGCTTTATTTCAATTCTAATAACGCAAAAACTCCTTTTTTGTGTTCCCCCTCCCACACCCTCCCCCTAAGCTCTACCTCACTAGACTTTCACACTCGGAATACGAGCTAAATTCTATGATTTTAACATTTTTTTTGGGGGGGGGTGCTAGAAAAAAAAATCCAAGAATTGCACCAAAAGTTTGCACCAGGTCGCTGAATTTCAGGTCTGAAAATACAAAATCACCTTCGTGTGCAAGGAGAAATGCCCTTATCTACACCCTCGTGTGCTTGCTTTTTCTGTTTGAATTGCTTTCAGCGTTCATGATAATTATTCATAGTAAAAATTAATACAATGAGTTTATTCAAATAGTACCATTTTATAGGCAAATTGTTCACTGTCATCTACATCAAAATATTCTGCTACCTTAAACAAGTGGGACTGTTTCAAGTCCATAAAACACCCAAACATGCATAAAATTGCACCATTTACAACATCAAAATGCAAAAAGTTCTCACCGTGGGAGGGGGACACCCCCCTCCCACACCTCCTCCCCCTCCCCCCCCCCCCCCCCCCCCTCCGCTCGCTTTGCTCGCTCGGGCTCGGTCGCGTTCATTACATTCAGTGGAAGAATTAATTCAAGAATTTTATTGAAATGATACCATTTTAGACAAATTCCTCAACAATAATCGACATTAAAATATTCTGCTACCAAAAAACAAGTGGGACTGTTTCAAGTCGATAAAACGCGCAAAAACATGCAACAAATTGCACCATTTACAACAAGTTCTCACCGTGGGAAGGGGAACATCCCCCTCCCACACCCCCCCCCCCCCCCTCCCTCGCTCCGCTCGCTCGGGTTCTGTCCGGTTCATGATATTAAGTGTAAGAATTAATACAAGAAGGTTATTCAAATGATACCATTTTATAACCAAATTGTTTTATATTAATATAATTATTGCTACCTTATATAACAAGCGGGACTGTTTTAAGTTAACAAAACGCGCAAAATCATGCATCAAATTGCACCACGTACAACATCAAAATGCTAAAAGTTCTCATCGCTCGCTCCGCTTGCTCAGGCTCGGTAGCGTTCATGATCAAATGTAAAAATTAGTACAAGAAGTTTATTCAAATGATACCGTTTTATAGCCAAATTGTTTTATATTAATCGACATCGAAATATATTGCTACCTTATACAACAAGCGGGACTGTTTCAAGTCGATAAAACACACAAAAACATACATCAAATTGCACCATTTACAACATCAAAATGCAAAAAGTTCTCACCATGGGAGGGGGAACACTCCCCTCCCATACCCATACCCTCCCCCTCCCCCCTCCCCCCCCCCCCCCCACCTCCCCCATCCCTTGCTCGCTTCAATCGCTCGGGTTCGGTCGCGTTCATGATATCAAGCGTAAGAATTAATACAAGAAGTTTATTCAAAATGATACAATTTTTATAGCCAAATTGTTTTCAAATAATCGACATTAAAGTATATTGGTACCTTAAACAAGTGGGACTGTTTCAAGTCGACAAAACGCGCAAAAACATGCATCAAATTGCACCATGTACAACATCAAAATGCAAAAAGCTCTCACACCCTCCCCCCTCCACTTCGTCCCCTTCCCTCGTTTATGATAATCAGTGTTAGAATTAATACAAGAAGTTTATTTAAATGATATCATTTTATGCCGAAATTGTATAATAATCATCGACATCAAATTATATTGCTAGTATCTTAAACAAGTGAAACTGTTTCAAGTTGTTTTCAAATAATCGTCATTAAAATATATTGCTACCTTAAACAAGTGGGACTGTTTCAAGTCGACAAAATGCGCAAAAACATGCATCAAATTGCACCATGTACAACATAAAAATGCAAAAAGTTCTCACCGTGGGAGGGGGGACATTTTCCTCCCACCCCTCCCCTCTCTCGCTCCGCTCTCTCGGGCTCGGTCGCGTTCATGATCTTCAGTGTAATTAATACAAGAAATTTAAATGATACCATTTTTATAGGCAAAATTGTTCAATAATAATCTACATAAAATGTACTGCTACCTTAAATATATGGGACTGTTTCAAGTACAAGAAGTTTATTCAAATGATACCGTTTTATAGCCAAATTGTTTTATATTAATCGACATCGAAATATATTGCTACCTTATACAACAAGCGGGACTGTTTCAAGTCGATAAAACACACAAAAACATACATCAAATTGCACCATTTACAACATCAAAATGCAAAAAGTTCTCACCATGGGAGGGGGAACACTCCCCTCTCATACCCATACCCTCCCCCTCCCCCCTCCCCCCCCCCCCCCTCCCCCATCCCTTGCTCGCTTCAATCGCTCGGGTTCGGTCGCGTTCATGATATCAAGCGTAAGAATTAATACAAGAAGTTTATTCAAAATGATACAATTTTTATAGCCAAATTGTTTTCAAATAATCGACATTAAAGTATATTGCTACCTTAAACAAGTGGGACTGTTTCAAGTCGACAAAATGCGCAAAAACATGCATCAAATTGCACCATGTACAACATAAAAATGCAAAAAGTTCTCACCGTGGGAGGGGGGACATTTTCCTCCCACCCTCCCCTCTCTCGCTCCGCTCTCTCGGGCTCGGTCGCGTTCATGATCTTCAGTGTAATTAATACAAGAAATTTAAATGATACCATTTTTATAGGCAAAATTGTTCAATAATAATCTACATAAAATGTACTCCTACCTTAAATATATGGGACTGTTTCAAGTCGATAAATCACGCAAAAAAAAATGCATCAAATTGCACCATTTGCAACATCAGTATGCAAAAAGTTCTCTCTGTGGGAGGGGGAAACCCTCTCCCACACCCTCCCCGCTCGCTCGCTTCGCTCCCTCGCATATAACCGCTCCCCTAAGATCAAATCCTGGCTACGTCGGTGATAGGCCCCACTATTTAGTAGGCCTTCACAGTGATGTCGCACAGGCGGAGCAAGAGCTGAAATACCACGATGTAGTCATTCAATTATCTATGAATATTTCTTTTTCTTACTTGTTTTTTGATTTTTGAATTTTCACCAAAAGTGTGCACCAGATCACGGAATTTCAGGTCTGAAAATGCAAAATCTTCCTCGTGTGGGAGGGGGGATACCCCCTCCGACACCCCCCCCCCCCCCAGGTCGCTCCGCTTCCTCGCACAGATATTCCAACCCTTCTCCAATTCTCTCCCCCACCCACCATCATTAAAATGGAACGATGCCCCTGGGATGGTTGCTTTATTAACTTAAATCAAGAAAATTGAAGAATACAATTAATAGCTATAGGAAAATGTCTACTAGGTTATTACATACAAAGAAATGGATATCCATATTTACCATTTTATTGAATCTATTTGGGCATTATTCCGGGCTGCGCTACGTTTTTGAAAGGGGGGGGGGTGTCAAAGTCGCTAGTCAGTCAAGAAGAAAGAGTATCAAAAGACAAGAGGAATAACAACAAAAAAGTCCTTCTACTTTTAAGGTCTGATTTTCCGCCGAAAGTCGGCTGACAAGCTAAAAAAACAAACAAACAAACAAACAAAAACAAGAACAAAAAGTCTTCATATTTTTGCTGTCACTTCCCTCCTACTTTGCATGCAAAAAAGTGGGACATTCGATCCCTGTAAAGTGTGTGTGTGTGTGCATGGGGGGGGGGGGTGGGGGACCAAGCTTCTCTCCCCCTCCCCCCCCCCCCCCCCCCCCGGGCTACGCCGGTCCGGTTATGGGCTTGTAATCGTGGTGATGGTGACTATCGCCGATCATCCCCCCCCCCCCCCTCCACTCCTCAGTACGGATTTCCGCCGTCGGTACATACAGAAACTTTAAGTTGAAACCATCAATTGAAACATTCTACCATCTTCGTAGTTCATGGGATCAAACACAATTGAAATATCCATCTGAGGAAAAAGGCTACTCTTAATGGTGACGGGTCATTCTTGTATGCTGGACCAAAATATATGAAATTATCTCCCCCTGTTTGTATGGCAAGCAGCTACAGTTAATGAGTTTAAAACCAGGTTAAAAACTCATCTTTTCAACAATGCATTCTATGTTTGAATTATGTATGTGGCGATTATTGAATTTTTCATGCGCAGTAGAGTATATCATTATAGGAGCTGCTCAATATAAATGTCCTTTATTATTATGGTTATTACTATTTGTTAAACATTACCTTACAATAATATGCGGCTTTTTCAATGTTTTCAAACTGCTCTCCCAGAAGGCACTGCGTGCTTTCATCATTACTTTGCCCTTCCCAGGTACCATTAAGATTTCAACACTGGGTCAAGAGGAAATTGAGAATAAGGAAGGTTTCTTGAAGATGTCGAACTTCTAAGTCAAGATTGATTTAAAATTATATAATGTCGTTGGTTTCTCTTTCAAGTCTTATCTAATACGTATTCAGAAACCAGAATTGCTATCAAAATTTTCAGAAAAAAAAATCGTTGTCCCTTATTTCATTTTGTCTATTAATGCCTGCATGAAAAAAAAAGACTCCAAAATTTTCATTATTGAAAAATCAGAATATGGTTGATGACATTCACAGTCTACCACAATCTTAAGTTGATCTTCAGATCATAAGATCGGCTTAAGTTCTTTGCGAAACACCCCCCTGAGGATACTGTAAAATATGAACCCCATCCCCCACCCCACACACACTAATACTAAAATACAAAGCTAGGCAAAACGAAAATTGCAGGCATTATGAAGGTATAACAATTATGAAAAGTAGATTTGAAGTATCACCATCAACACCGGGACTGCATACGATTGGAGGAAGCAGCATTTCTCTACAACA